>NW_020528487.1:0-95000 GCF_003368295.1 Carassius auratus
AAATAAAAATCCTAACAAAAACAATAGGGTTTCAGCACTGCGTGCTTGAACCCCTAATTAAAGCTGCAAGCAGCATTTTACCGGGGTTCAAGCACATTAAGGCCTCTGAGGTGGTCAGAGCCAACCTGGATGCATGGATGACAGTTAAACACATCCAAAATGGAGAACAGGCTAACAGACAGACACACACACTGAAAGTAAATGATTAGACTAATATATGTATACTCTATAAGCATATGCACACACACACACACACACACAAAGACACACAAAGATACACATATACATGCACAAACATTTTGTTGCAGATATAGGTATTTGAAAAAAGTGATAGGTGACAATAAGCTTATTGCAAGTCTTCTCTTTTTTAGAGTTTAGATGTCATTTTCAGATTAAACTGTAATCATAATGTGGCAAAATTGTTAAAACTGATACATCTGTATGAACAAAATGGAAAACATCAATTCAATGAGATACAAAATGTTTAACAGTTAATTTATTAATGTTTTGGCATGAATTCATAAAAACAGTACTAGCTGAAAGAGCCCATTAGTGGTCTTCCGCTGCCATCTAGTGGTTATAAATTGCATTTACTCAAACAACACTGTGTTTTTAAACATAACTGTTAAAGTGTTGTTGTTGGGTTTTTTTGCCCTATCTCTCTTAAATGTTGCATGCTTGTTTAGAATGAAATTATGCATTACTTTACACAGTTTTGATAATTTGTGGGATTTCTGTTTGTATTAATAGGTCTTTGTGCCTCTGGGGTGGTCTCGGCCAACCAGGATGTATGGATGACATTTAAATACATCCAAAAGACAGACACACACACACTGAAATTAAATGATTAAACTAGTTTTTAAGAGTTTAGATGTCATTCAGGTTTCACTGTAATCACAATGTGGCAAAATTGTAAAAAATGATGTGTCTGTATGAACAAAATGGAAAACATTGATTCAATAAGATGTAACATGTTATAACAGTTAATTTATTAATGTTTTGGCATGAATTCATGAATCCTTTCTACAGTACTGTTCATTTTAACTGAATGAGCCCATTAGTGGTCTTCCGCTGCCATCTAGTGGTTATAAATTGCATTTACTGAAACAACACTGTGTTTCTAAACATAACTGTTATAGTGTTGTTATTTTTTTTATTTTTGCCCCAATCTCTCTTAAATTTTGCATGCTTGTTTAGAATGAAATCATGCATTATTTTACACAGTTTTGATCATTTGTGGGATTTCTGTTTGTATTAATAGGCCTTTGTGTACACTATGCAAATAACATAATATAAAATTACTGGTTTATAGTTGTCTAAATGCAATTGTTCAACATGTTTTTGATAATTATTGACCTTCAGAGTCTAGAGAATTGTACTTCAGTGGTTTTATTGATTTTCATCTTATACCCGATCACTAGTTTGCCAAAGTTCCTTTTTAAAATAATCTTGAATGTTTAATTAACAGCTTTATTGACAACGTTGGTCCCAGAGGCAAAGTTGTTCAGAATGAGGATATTTATCAAATGATATAAAGATTTAGTGTTTTTGAGTGAATATATGAGCATTTACAAACAATTTGAGGCCATTTACCATATAAATCTTGTGTTTTGAGACCTTTTCTACTGTTATAGCGCCACCTATGGTCTGATCTCCATGAAACTTTGCATGCTTGTTAAGAGTCACGTGTTAGATGATTACACCGAGTTTCATAAAGTTTTGAGTTTTCGTTAAGGTTTTATAGGCTTTGGGGTATGTTTGGCCACACCCCTTTTTCTAAATTACCCCTTTACAGCTGACCAAAGGACAAAATTCAACATTTTTTTAATAATTATTGATCTAGAGAGTCCACAGAATATTACTGCAGTGGTTTGGTTCCGATCGGACAAAAAACCTAGGACTAGTTCGCAAAAGTAGGTTTTTAACATATTTGTGAATAACAATTGAACGATTTGATTGACAGCAATGGTTCTTGAGGCAAAGTTGTGCATTATGAGGAGATCTATCAAATGATATGCATACTGTGTTGATATGTGAAACACCACGTGATTACAGAGCCATAAAACTCGTTAGCGCCAACTAGTGGCCGATTTCTTTCAAAATTCTTACAGACGTTAAGGTTCATGAGTCGAACGTACCCAGCGAGTTTCGTTCCGATCAACATCCGTTAACCCTTTCAAATAGGTGCTTAAAATTGTTTGGCCAATGGCGGCCATGTTTTTTTGAGATATGCAAATGTCCTCATATGTACTTGTGCCCCTTCAGACCAAGACATTGCATACCAATTTTCAAGTCGATCGAGGCAACAGTTGCCTAGTTATAGCCATTTATGTGTTTTTTCTATCTTATAGCGCCCCCAAGTGGCAGAGATGCGCAATATTTTTGATTTGACCAAAGATTGAGCTTATACATATGTTTACCGAGTTTGGTGAAGATATCTCATTCCGTTCAAGAGTTATAGTTAAAATAGCATTTGGCTAACGTTAACATAGACGCTTTTTGGTGTACTGTTTCGCGTAAGAATTGAAATTTCAACTTTTTTTTGATAATTATTGATATTGAGTGTCCAGGGAATATTTATGAAGTGGTTTGGTTCTGATTGGTTGAAAATCCTAGGACTAGTTCGCAAAAGTAGGTTTCGGATTTAGCTCGATTTTGCGAGAAAACGGTGCGTCGTAGACCCCAAAAAGGCGCCGTGCACTTTTGTTCGGGCTAACCCAAGGATTGCAACAATGCCATGTTTTTGAGTCTACGGCTAACGGTTTACACTTTACGGCCAAAATTGTCCAAAATTTTTGTTTTTTGCGCTGTAGCGCCCCCGTTAGGCCGATTGGGCCGGTTCTTTGTATCTGAGTAGCGAGCAAGACTACTACCATCTGACCAAGTTTCAGCTCTCTAGGCCTTACGGTTTGGGCTGCACGTTCAGTTTTAAGGCGGAAGAATAATAATAATAATAATAATAATAATAATAATAAAAATCCTAACAAATACAATAGGGTTTCAGCACTGCGTGCTTGAACCCCTAATTAAAGCTGCAAGCAGCATTTTACCGGGGTTCAAGCACATTAAGGCCTCCGAGGTGGTCAGAGCCAACCTGAATGCATTGATGACATTTAAACACATCCAAAATGGAGAACAGGCTAACAGACAGACACACACACTGAAAGCAAATGATTAGACTAATATATGTATACTCTATAAGCATATGCACACACACACACACACACACACAAAGACACACATATACATGCACAAACATCTTGTGGCAGATATAGGTATTTGAAATAAGTGATAGGGGACAATAAACTTATTGCAAGTCTTCTCTTTTTTTAGAGTTTAGATGTCATTTTCAGATTAAACTGTAATCATAATGTGGCAAAATTGTTAAAACTGATACTGATCTGTATGAACAAAATGGAAAACATCAATTCAATGAGATTTAAAATGTTATAACAGTTAATTTATTAATGTTTTGGCATGAATTCATAAAAACAGTACTAGCTGAATGAGCCCATTAGTGGTCTTCCGCTGCCATCTAGTGGTTATAAATTGCATTTACTCAAACAACACTGTGTTTTTAAACAAAACTGTTAAAGTGTTGTTGTTGAGTTTTTTTTCCCTATCTCTCTTAAATTTTGCATGCTTGTTTAGAATGAAATTATGCATTACTTTACACAGTTTTGATAATTTGTGGGATTTCTGTTTGTATTAATAGGCCTTTGTGCCTCTGGGGTGGTCTCGGCCAACCAGGATGTATGGATGACATTTAAACACATCCAAAAGACAGACACACACACACTGAAATTAAATGATTAAACTAGTTTTTAAGAATTTAGATGTCATTCAGGTTTCACTGTAATCACAATGTGGCAAAATTGTAAAAAATGATGTGTCTGTATGAACAAAATGGAAAACATTGATTCAATAAGATTTAACATGTTATAACAGTTAATTTATTAATGTTTTGGCATGAATTCATGAATCCTTTCTACAGTACTGTTCAACTTAACTGAATGAGCCCATTAGTGGTCTCCCGCTGCCATCTAGTGGTTATAAATTGCATTTACTGAAACAACACTGTGTTTTAAACATAAATGTTATAGTGTTGTTATTTTTTTTTTTGCCCAATCTCTCTTAAATTTAGCATGAATGCTTGTTTAGAATGAAATCATGCATTATTTTACACAGTTTTGATCATTTGTGGGATTTCTGTTTGTATTAATAGGCCTTTGTGTACACTATGCAAATAACATATTATGAAATTACTGGTTTATAGTTGTCTAAATGCAATTGTTCAACATGTTTTTGATAATTATTGACCTTCAGAGTCTAGAGAATTGTACTTCAGTGGTTTTATTGATTTTCATCTTATACCCTATCACTAGTTTGCCAAAGTATCTTTTTCAAATAATCTTGAATATTTAATTAACAGCTTTATTGACGACATTGGTCCCAGAGGCAAAGTTGTTCAGAATGAGGAGATCTATCATATGATATCAAGATCTATTGTTTCTGAGTGAATATAAGAGCATTTTCAAACAATTTGAGGCCATTTACCATTTAAATCTTGTGTTTTGAGACCTTTTCTACTGTTATAGCGCCACCTATGGTCTGATCTCCATGAAACTTTGCATGCTTGTTAAGAATCATCTGTTACATGATTTCACCAAGGTTCATAAAGTTTTGAGTTTTCGTTTAGGTTTTATAGGCTTTGGGTATGTTTGGCCACACCCCTTTTTCTAAATTATCCCTTTACAGCTAACCAAAGGACAAAATTCAACATTTTTTTAATAATTATTGATCTAGAGAGTCCACAGAATATTACTGCAGTGGTTTGGTTCCGATCGGACAAAAAACCTAGGACTAGTTCGCAAAAGTAGGTTTTTAACATATTTGTGAATAACAATTGAACGATTTGATTGACAGCAATGGTTCTTGAGGCAAAGTTGTGCATTATGAGGAGATCTATCAAATGATATGCATATTGTGTTGATATGTGAAACACCACGTGATTACAGAGCCATAAAACTCGTTAGCGCCAATTAGTGGCCGATTTCTTTCAAAATTCTTACAGACCTTAAGGTTCATGAGTCGAACGTACCCAGCGAGTTTCGTTCCGATCAACATCCGTTAACCCTTTCAAATAGGTGCTTAAATTTGTTTGGCCAATGGCGGCCATGTTTTTTTGAGATATGCAAATGTACTCATAGGTACTTGTGCCCCTTCAGACCAAGACACTGCATACCAATTTTCAAGTCGATCGAGGCAACGGTTGCCTAGTTATAGCAATTTATGTGTTTTTCCTATCTTATAGCGCCCCCAAGTGGCAGAGATGCGCAATTTTTTTGATTTGACCAAAGATTGAGCTCATACATATGTACACCGAGTTTGGTGAAGATATCTCATTCCGTTTAAGAGTTATAGTCAAAATAGCATTTGGCTAACGTTAGCATAGGCGCTTTTCGGTGTACTGTTTCGCGTAAGAATTGAAATTTCAACTTTTTTTTGATAATTATTGATATTGAGTGTCCAGGGAATATTTATGAAGTGGTTTGGTTCTGATTGGTTAAAAATCCTAGGACTAGTTCGCAAAAGTAGGTTTCGGATATAGCTCGATTTTGCGAGAAAACGGTGCGTCGTAGACCCCAAAAAGGCGCCGTGCACTTTTGTTCGGTCTAACCCAAGGATTGCAACAATGCCATGTTTTTGAGTCTACGGCTAACGGCTTACGTTTTACGCCCAAAATTGTCCAAAATTTTTGTTTTTTGCGCTGTAGCGCCCCCGTTAGGCCGATTGGGCTGAGACTTTGATAAGTTCTCCCCAAATTGAGCTCTACGATCTGTCCAAATTTCAGCTCTCTAGGCCTTACGGTTTGAGCTGCACGTTCAGTTCTAGGGCAGAAGAATAATAATAATAATAATAATAATAAAAATCCTAACAAATACAATAGGGTTTCAGCACTGCGTGCTTGAACCCCTAATAAAAATCCTAACAAATACAATAGGGTTTCAGCACTGCGTGCTTGAACCCCTAATAATAAAAATCCTAACAATTACAATAGGGTTTCAGCACTGCGTGCTTGAACCCCTAATAATAATAATAATAAAAATCCTAACAAATACAATAGGGTTTCAGCACTTCGTGCTTGAACCCCTAATAAAAATCCTAACAATTACAATAGGGTTTCAGCACTGCGTGCTTGAACCCCTAATAATAAAAATCCTAACAATTACAATAGGGTTTCAGCACTGCGTGCTTGAACCCCTAATAATAATAATCATTATTAATAATAATAATAATAATAATAAATGATAGACAATAGATTCTTTAGATTTTAATATAGATTAATTTTTTTATTGCTGAAACAACATTTTATCAAATAATTGCAGGAAATGCTGATGATATTATAGGATGCCTGATCTACATGAGTGCAATAAGAAAAAAAGGGAATGGGGTAAAATATAAAACAATAAATAGTAGCAGATGCTTTTTAACAGTGAAAAACATTTAAACATTTTTAAGAAGTGCATAAATGGCTGACAGTACTCATGGAAAAGATGTGCTATTAGATGTTTCATGTTTCTAGAAGGTATTGATCTGTGCGTATGTGCGGGTGTGTGTTTGTGCGTATGTTTAGCTCCTGTTAGTTATGTGAACAATTTTTTGTGATGTAAAGATTTGGAACAGATTACCTGAACAAATGACTCCAGCGTCTTTACTATGATCACAGTTATGTTTACCCCATCCTGGTGATCCACAATTGACCAGTGTTAACTCTGATCCAAAACATAAGACAATACCCAACCAGATTGGTCTTGATCCCTGACCAAAATGAGCAGCACCCAGAGAATCTACAGGTTCTCCACAGTCCAGCTCTCTACACACCACTGCAGCATCAGTCATATCCCAGAAACCATCACCACACACTGTTCCCCACTGACCATCATGAAGAACCTCCACTCGACCAGCGCAGCGACTGTGACCACCAACCAACCTCACATTCACACTGTCTGTTAGTGCAACAGATAAATAAGACACCAAGAGAGAGAAAAGGGGAATAAACAAGATAGGAAAAAAAAGAACAGGAAGAAAATAACAGCTTTAATAAATGCATAATAGCATAACTGCAGCGTAATACAATCGCATATAAATGTTTGATTTGAGATTATTTTCGTCCTTTTCTCCTTGAAGTATAAACCTACCAGAAGTGAGTTTTGAAATATAGCACAAAAATATGAGCATCCGACAGTTCTCCATCATCTCCTGCTCAAACTATTTTCATCAGCTGAAAAATCAGCACAAGTTTCTCCTCTGCTCCCTCAAACACACTGAAGAAACTGGCTCCTGTCAGCCCCCTAAAGAGAGAGAGAGAGACTCACAGCTGCCAATGACACTCACTGTTACCTTATTAGACACAACAGAGGAAATCATCAAACACAATCAGGGACAAATCAGAGGAGGCATTTCTGATTTTCACCATATATATCAAAAGAACGTCAGCGCTGAACAGGACTCCTCCTCCTCCATATAGAGACTCTTCAGTGAAGATGTGCACACACACCTGCCAGAGGGAAAAATAGACACACCTCATACAGGAGACATTAAAGTTTACAGAGAGAGGAAGCACTCTGGGATATTTACAGAATCAACACCTGCTTAGAGACAGAGACTGATAACTGCTCACTTCAAACTTATATTTCACTTTTACAATAAATAATTAAATAAATCATTAACAATTGTGACAAAACAAATCTACAGCATGACATTAAAAACAAATATATATATATATATATATATATATAAGGTAATTTTTTTTTTTTTACAGCTTTCATTCACTACAACAAGTATTAAAGTACATGGGCTTGTGCATTGAATGTAACAGTGTGTTACTCAACCACAAGATGGCAGCAAAAACACTATGTATTCTAATAACAGGCTGCAACGTGCATTTCATCCTGCAATGCGTTAGTCTTCCAATAGATGGAAAGCAAACACTTATTCTAGAAACGAGCTGATAAGTGTCTTGTGCTCATGTTAGGACAGGAAATAGCCTCTCGATATTAAACACTTACAAATTTTGTTCAGTTCTTTTTCAAAATAATGCAAAATAATGTAAAAAAAAAAAAAAAAAAAAAGGCTTGAAATTAGACAAAGAAACAATAGTGCTTTATAAGAGATTGCGGTCTGACAGACGGGAGATACTGAAAATTTAAGTTTTATTAACAGCCATTGTAGGTGACGAACTATTTATTTATCAACAATAAATTTAGGGGCAGCGTTTTATATATCAACATAATGACAATCTCAACTTTTTTTTTTAAGTCATTAAAAAAATATATATATAAGAAAGACCTAAGTTAGTATGAGTTACAGATGGCGTATAGCCCTGTACAGGGAAATTATAATCATTATTATAATCATGTACTCTCTTTCACCATCTGAATAGCAAAGATAATATTCTCAATAATTATTCATAAATAAGGTGCTTTTGATTTAGATTTAAAACTTTTGTTTGATTTTGAGGGTCAGTTTAATCACATAAGTTTAGCAGTATACTGGTAAGAATTTTATTATGAATGTGCTTTTGATGTCAAAGTAAATTTATTTAAAAACACACAAAGAATTCAAGATTATGTATGTGTATTATCATCACAGTCCATCTTCACTGAACCAAAATGTGTTAAACACAAACTGACCACCAGGCACAAACTTGAACATAGAGGACAGTGGGATATCAAACAGAGCAAAGTGTTCATCTACACACCAGTCAGGTTAAGTGAGAGGCAGACTTACAGTATTTACAATGACACACACTGTATATAAATGTAGATAATATTTTCACAACTCACAACTTTCAAAACTGTTTTATGGAGTTTTAGTCAACTTACACAATCATTGGATGTGTTTTGTTATGGAGGAAGCATTTTTCTGTTTTTAGACCATACACTAAAAATTAAATAAAAAGAAGAAGAAAGACAAGACATCTATTTTCTACAGCTATAGAGAAATTAAGCCAAAATGTCCCAGAAATGGCCACTGTCATCCTGCACCTATGACATTGGTATATGAAGCCAGAAACATGTAGTAGTGAATATAAGGTGGAGTCGCAGTGTCAAGGTCCCACCCAAACTCCCAAAGACTCAACCACAAGCACATAATCATCATGACATATCCTGTTTTTAAAGCATCAATAACTAATTAAAACCAAACTAATTATACATCAATTTGATAAAGATACAAATAAAAATAAAACTATGTAAAATGACAGAAACCATCTCTGGGGAAAATAAAATATTTGAAGTGTGAGGATGTGAGGGTTTGGTAATACTGCAGTCAGCCATCATGGTATTGGGGGTTTATATAAAAGTCTCCAGGAAGGAGTAACTTCCTTGGGAACAGAAAGATAAAACCTCCATTTACTATCAACCCTTTCCCTCAACTGTTTACAATAAGCATCTTTTACACATATCTGATACAAAATCTTTTTCCAGAGGGGTTGAAAATCCAAAACTTCATACCCCTTTAACAAAGAAAACTGTCCACTTTCATTCATTTTCACATTTTTTGATATAACCTTTAAAACAGGAAAAGTCTGAGGCAACTCACCATTATGCACAACATTGTTTACAAAGGACATAACTTCAGAAGGAAAAGAGGCTTTAAGACTGTTGACGAAACCTTCCATTGATCTTACTAATCTAAGACCAATTTGATCAGCAAGAGTCTGTACATTCTTGCATTGTATATTGTGCAAATCAAGCAAGTCAAAAATTCTTACTATTCCTACATTAGAAAACAATACAACAAATGAACTCAGTACACTTGATTGTATATCAAACAATGGATTAAAAAACAGAGGTCCAAGAATACCATAATATGCACTTTTATCTCTTAACACCTTAAAAAGTCCCCATACTCTCATAATAGACACATACAAATCATCATGAGACAACAGAGTTTTTTAGATCATAAGTCTTTTCAGTTAAAAACAAATGTTTGTCCAATACTGGTAGTATTTTGCAACAGAATGAGACTGAATGATATTGTCTGTCCAATAAAATATCTTTTTCAATGTTTGTAGTCTCATAGTCTTCATTTTTAATTCCACATGAAAGAGTCCTTGTTCTCCTTCTGCCACCGGCAAGTAAACCCCAGGTGGAAGCCAATGAGGGCCATTCCAGAAAAAGTCCAAACAATCTTTCTGAATATTTATGAAAAGAAACCTTTAGGAGGACTCAAAACTGTGAGTTTATGCCGCAGCATTGAGGCTGCCAGATTATTAACAGTTTAAACCCTTCCTCTGTATGAAAGATGTGGAAGAATCCATTTCCATCTCTGGATTCTCCCTATCACTTTATCAGAAAGTCCTTCCCAATTTTTCTCCATATACTCATCAGTACCAAAATAAATCCCAAGAATTTTAAAACCATCTCGAGTCCATTTACACTGATGAGTTAATTTAGGAGGTCCCTTTACCATCCATTCTCCCATAAGAAAATTGGTACATTTCTCCCAGTTTATACTTGCAGATGTTGCTTTATGAAAACTATTTAAACAAGCTGTTAAAGTATTTATATCATCAACATTGCTTATAAAAACAGTGACATCATCAGCATATGCTGTAAGTTTCACTGGGGTTTAATCTGGGCAACTAGAAATGTTCACACCTTGTAGCTTATTCCTTGAAGAAACCAACAATGGTTCAATTGAAAAAGCATACAATAATCCAGACAGTGGACACCCCTGTCTTATACCCCGAGTTACAGAAAATGGTCTGGTCAAGGAACCGTTAATTCTCAGAATACTGTAAATATTATTATTAAGCAGCTTAATAATAGCCAAAACCAAAAGCCTCTAAAGTCTTAAAAAGATAAATGATCAACCTTATCAAATGCTTTTTCTTGATCAAGAGAAAGAAAACCAATGTCCAAAGCATATATTTTTCCAATGGATATTAAGTCTTTTACCAAAAACAGATTATCAAAAGTAGTTCTTTTAGGAATACAATACAGTATATGTGATCTTCATGAATTACAACTTGATATTCATTGCTTTAATCTATTTGTAAGAGCCTTTGACATTATCTTCAAATCCACAGTTAAAAGCAATACAGGTCGCCAGTTTTTTCAAAAGACCTAAGTCTCCTTTCTTTGGAATCAATGTCAGACAGCTCTTCGACAGCCCAAAGGAAGAATTTCTTTATCAACACATTCTAACAAAACTGCATAAAGATCATGTCCTATCAAATTCCAAAAACATTTATAAAACTCTGCTGTCAGACCATCTATTCCAGGAGACTTCCCTGGATTCAAATCTAAAACAGCTTTTAAAATCACAGAGAAGTTGAGAGGACTCTCTAAATCCATTTTATCCTGCTCTGAAAGCTGAGGAAGTTCACATAAAAACTCATCTGATTCTTCACATGATTCTGCTTGATACAATTTTTCATGACAAAGCAATAGCATACATTTATTTTTGATCAGTTATTTGATGGCCATTGGAAAGTTTTAAATGATGAAAATACCTCTAACCCCTAAACTTTTTTTTCTAATCCAAAAAAGAAAGCTCCTTTTCCCCTTTCCTCCAAAAGATTTTTTTTAAAGAAATGTATTTCTTTCAATATCTGCAGAAGAAGAAGAGTTGTTATTATTCTGAATGTTTGATTGAAACATATGTTGTTCTAATAGCTTCATTTTCTCCTTAAGGGCTCTAGTACTGTAGGCAGCATATTGTTGACAAAAATATCGTTGACAGCATATTGTTGATTGTTTTTACCCTGACTTTGCCTATATCCCACCATTGACTTAATGATTAAAAAAACTCTCTCTTTCCTCTCTTCAAGCTTCCCCAAAACAGTGAAAATCATGAATAAAATATTTATCTTGGAGCAGTCTATTATTAAAATGCCAATATGTTGAATAAGATTTAATAAAAGATACAGAAACGGTGAGAGAAATATAGTGGTGATCAGACTAGAAATTTTGAGTTTGCACAATGACAGCACAATGTGTCTTCTAAAAGACGATGTGTTTCAAATGTGGATTTTTTTTTTAAACCCAGTGGAATCATCTTCATTGAACCAACATTTTTGCCGTAACGCAGAAGAATGCGCTCAAGCATATCATTCGATATAAACGGCGGGACATTTGAAAGGAACTTTTTTTAAACGTTTTTAGACAGCGGAAATACCGGAATGAAAATATTTCTCACAGATATACTGTGCTCAACTAAATGTCCACCATATTTAGCTCTTTCAGAAAGACAACAAAAGCCTTATTCATCCTTGATGCAGACAAAATGTTTCGTGCAACAATCTCATTGCCGATTGCCATCAAGCAATCTACCACTGACACCGAATCATCTGTCGGGCAGTCAATATTGAAAACCAGTGTGAGTTTGGAACCATAACCACCACAGCTCGGACAGGTCTACTACTACAATCTACTAATAAACAAAAATACAATAAAAAGATAAGATAAGAAAGAAAAAAAAACTCACTCAGAAACGCCGTCACTCACTCACACACGCTTCCTCAGTCACTCCGCACATGCGCACACGAGAGAGAGAGAGAAATGTTTTAATCAATTATTTAAAAATAAAACTGCAGGAATGTTTGACATAAACTGTAAAGACGACAAGTAATATTAGACCACATAAGGAAGGGTTGTGGTTGTGGTTGTGGTTGTGTTTTAACTCTAGCCTACTGTACTGTACAAATAACAGAACACGACCAAAAAGAGACAGTAATTTAGATTTATTAATATAAATTGTTTCATTCGTGGGACTTTGCAAAACCAAATATTGGATTAAATTAACCATGTTAATGACAAGTAATATTAGACCACATAAGGAAGGGTTGTGGTTGTGGTTGTGTTTTAACTCTAGCCTACTGTACTGTACAAATAACAGAACACGACCAAAAAGAGACAGTAATTTAGATTTATTAATATAAATTGTTTCATTCGTGGGACTTTGCACAACCAAATATTGGATTAAATTAACCATGTTAATGATGGCAGCTCGAATGTATTTTATGTGACGTAGATATTTATACCATCACATCAAGCTAAACATATTTTCTGGCTTTCTTGTTTTTGGTGGTCAATTATTTTCATGACACGGCAACGGAAATGAGCTGAACTACAGTGTGGACACAACCAGCACCATGGACAGCGACCGCTACATTTCAGCACCAGTGTAATGTAGGCTTCTAGGAGGAATGAGTCGATCCCTCCGACACAAATGGAAATTACTCAACATGACGCAGTTATTAAAATTAATGTGTGATCAACTTTACATATTAAAGTAGTTAGAAATTAAATCAGAACAAGCAATATGAAGAAATGAAAATAAGACAATTGTGAAACAGCTTTACATGTCTGCATGCCTTCTGCTGACGGTTTTATGAAAATGGGTAAAAAAAAAAAAAAAAAAAAAAAAAAAAAAAAAAAAAAATTATATATGTAATTTTTAAGCAGAACATACCGATTTTTGCTGATTACCTGATATTAAAATGCACCAGGTAGCAAATAACAACAACAATTATAAGAAGAAATAGCAGAAGCAGTAGCTGATCACACACTCTTTTCATCTTCAGTTGGCTCCTCTTATCCATGCTCTGTTACAAAAAAAGCAGAGAAGATTAATCAGTAAATACTGAGGGCAAAAAAGTAGGGCAAATAGATATCAGGAAAATGTGTGTCATGACAAAACACACACTAAATAACTAGACTGTAAAAAAAAAATCACCTTCTCTGATGGTTATTGCATCTTCATAGACCTCAGTTCATCTCCTCTGGCATCAACAAGATATTTTCACCCACAGAACTGCCACTCACTGGAAATTTAGTCATTTTGGACCATTTTCTGTAAACCCTAGAGATGGTTGTGTGTGATAATCCCAGTAGATCAGCAGTTTCTGAAATACTCAGACCACTGGTTTTTAGTTTGAACTTCAGCAGATTGCCTTGACCATGTCTACATGCCTAAATGCATTAAGGCATGATTGGCTGATTAGATGTTTGCACTAACAGTTTAAGTGGCCAGTGAGTGTATAAGAGATAGCAAAATGGGAACTCAACCAATCAACAATCTAAATAAATTTAAATAAAACTGCAACTATTGTTGTCAGCAATGAAGAAGCAGCTTTGAACAAGTCAGTACTGAAGGTAAGGACAATTTCCAACAAAAGGGTTTTAAAAGTACCAAAACAGTAGCAGGACATTTCAATGGTTTAATTTGACTGCAACACATGTACATAGATGATGTCACTACAGGCAACTCTGCACTTATTTTATATAGTTTATATATTAATAATTTTCTGTTGCTAAGTCATAATACATAATAAGTTAATATTAAGTCATAATATATTTTTATAAAGTAAAAGTAACATACAGCCAAGTATGGTGACCCATACTCAGCATTCGTGCTCTGCATTTATCCATCCAAAGTGCACACACACACCAGTGAACACACACACAGAGCAGTGGGCAGTCATTTATGCTGAGGTGCCCAGGGAGCAGTTGGGGGTTCGGTGCCTAGCTCAAGTCATGGTATTGCTGGCCCGAGACTCGGATCCACAACCACAGGGTTAGAAGTCAAACTCTCTAACCATTAGGCCACAACTTCCTCTAAAAAAGAGTTTCATATGGTTTATGGAGAAGAAATATGCATTTTAAATGTTTTACAGGTTGTTGAATTACACATGTAACACACAGCCTGATAAATCATGCATATAAAGAAAAACGCCCAGCAGACAAGAAATATTTTTTTGAAATATTTTTATTTATTGGTTAAAAACAGCTGATCACATAAGATAACATTTGATACAGACTTTGAGTGTGTGTGTGTCTAATGTAGAACTTTTAAAAGTTTTAAAACAAAAATGGGGGAAAATATAAAAACCTGAGATTTGACATCAATAACAATATCATTCAAACTTTGTTCAGATTTGTTGAACCGAGGCAATGGATGATCACTGAGCCGAATGCCCCACTTCTTTGTTTGACTCCACATCATCATAATCTGTTATTAACAATAAAATATTAAACCATGTAAAATATTATAATTAGAAGAACATTTTAAAGTTTAAAAAATTTAAAACTATTAAAAAATAAAATTAAAATACAAATAAAGATGTAATCATAATGAGAACAAAAGGGTTACAATAACTTACCCAACAGGTTTTTCACATCTTCACTGACACTCATCACATCATCATACTCCTCCTGAACTCCCTCTGATCAAGAATGACATAAACATGCCATTTTAGTTTATAAAACACTTCATCTCATTTTAAGGATCCCTTTTCCCTTAAGTGACTTGATGACAAAGAACAAATGTCTAATACTCATGTCAACATGGAATGGGTGATTTGGAAAAAAAATTTTTTTCTGTGTATCTCACCTTTTACCTCTTGAGAGCTAGGTCTATTAATGATGACATCATCATAATTCTCTGGTGCATCCACTACACATAAACATTTTTAAACTTTAAATGAGCCCCCGAAAAAAACTCACATTAATTAAAAAAATGTCTGTGACAATCTTGATTTTAGAGGAATATAAAAAAATAAAAAAATAATAAAACACCTTTTTTTATATCAGTGTTGCATCCGCTTGTCATGACATCATCATAGCTCTCCGGTGTTTCTTCTACAAATTCACACATTCATCACAGACGCACAATAATTACATTCAGAACAAATTTGAAATATCTATCTTAAATGTACTGTCATATTTTAATTAAAAAATATATTATATGCTGTTGTAAAATAACAAAGTGACACCTGTCTCACGATCTGGCTTCAGTCCATCAGTAATGACATCATCATAGTACACCGGTGTGATTTCCTTCATCTCTTCTGCATCAACACACAATATGTTTGGATACAAAAGCCAAAAAAAAAAAAAACATTCTTGTTGCAGATCATGATACTGAGACTCTGTAAACATTTGAATCATGTGATCAATTTAAAAGGTCACTGACCTTTTAGGCCACTGCCATTGGTGACATCATCATAATATGCAGTATTGAACTCTTCTGCTGAAAAAAAGGAGAGCAGACTATTAATATGTAAGTAAGTAAACAGCAGTATCTGAACAGTACTGAGTCATTAATCAAATATATAATGGAATTACTAATTACATTAGTTTTTTTTTTTTTGTGTGTGTGTGTGTGTTTTTTTTTTTGTTTTTTGTTTTTGAGTGGATTATGGATTGAATATGCACTTCAGCTCTCTAACCTGAGAGAAGCTCATCAGCATCTTCATACCCAGAATGCAGTTCTTCAGAGATGGGATTCCCTTATAAAGAAGAGCAGAACAGTCAAAAACATGTTCCTCATTACAAACAGACTGGATCTTTATTTATTTTCTATTATAAAACTTTGTGTTAGTGACAACACAACAAATTGCTTTACTAATTACACAATAAATAATAAACTTGTATTATTTAAAGCATTCAAAAAATAAATCCCATGATGTGTAGGCCTAATAGCAAACATACATGAACCCATTCCTCACTGCCTTCCAGAAATATACACAGGAAGAGACAGACACACACACCTGCATCTACTGTACATGTACAAACACAAGTTCCTGCTTATGACCCTCTAAAAATATACACAGGAAGAGACACTGACTGGCACACACACACACACACACAAACATGCACCTGCAGCTCTGTGGTTTTCTGTCAGGAATTCTGTGGTTTGAAGCAGGAGGTTTAACAGGACTAATAATAGATGAACATCAGCTGTCTCACAGACTCTTATTAATGGTATTAAATGAGATTGATGGCTCATGTCTCACCCCTCTGAGTGAAGTGATTGTGTCTGTGCTGAATCTCCTCATAAACGGTCTCAGACATCGTCCTGTGTCTCCTCTTAGAGAGAGCTGTGAGTGTAGACAGACAAACCTGCTGTCAGTTCACAACACATGACTGATCACACACTGAATAAGACACAATATGACTATGAAGTCTCTGGATCTCTCCTACCTCTCCTCATCACTCTGTTCTGCTGAATCAGTATAAGCAGTGGCACTAAGAGCAGTAAGAGCACAACTCCCAGAACAATCACAAGCACTGGGAGAGACACTGGTGGAGGAGTTTGTGAAGGAGAGACTGATGTTGAGCGCACTGAAGGAGAAACTGGAGAAGAAGCTGATGATGTTGTGGCAGGAGTAGTGGTGGACACTGACACATCTGATAAATCTGTCCAAACAAACACAAACACATTAACAATCATGCAAATGCCTGATTAAACACACAACTATTATAAGCAATAATATTATCAAGATATTTTGCTGTGACCTTCACAGTCGAGTGTAACAAGCTTCTTGTGGGAGCAGTCAGTGTGGTTATTCAGGGAGAGAGGACAGTCCCACAGGTGAATCTCATTCCCTCTGCACTCGACTTTGTTCATCCACACAACACCTTTACCAGCACCAAAGGTTAAATTCCCATCAGCCCTCAGTGCTGCTCCACAACCCAGCTGCCTGCAGACCACCTGAGCATCGCTGATGTCCCAGTGATCATCACACACTGAGCCCCACACAGCGTTATGATACACCTCCAGCCTCCCAGAGCACCGGCCATCCCCTTCAATCAGTCTGAGAGGAAGATGATCTAAAACACACACATCAGCTTCAGCACAACATTCACAACAAAACACACACTGAACCAAGATGGCTTTAAATGTTTGATTAGACTTCTTGTTCTCATTTTAAATTACATATTTCAATAATATATTTGGAGAATAAGGCTTGAGTATATATATATATATATATATATATATATATATATATATATATATATATATATATATATATATATATATGCTGGTGAAAGTTTATAGTTAAAAACTTACCTGAACACTGTTTCTGGTGAGGAGATTGTGAGATTGAACATGTCAGAAGACTCCGAGGAGACTCCTGATTCTCCTCCTCTGTGTTCAAAATATGAAGTGAACTGAACATTAGGATACAGGGGACATCTTTCATTGAAACATATCGGTGTGAAAACATATAATTTAAGCCTAACAAATAATTTTATGCTCTTTCCATCAGCTAAGTTTAGCTTTTCTTAAACATTAGTTTACTAACAACATATAAACATTGTGTTTAAAGCTGCAGTTAGTAACTTTTGTAAAAATGTATTTTTTACATATTTGTAAAACCTTTCATCATGTCCTGACAGTGGAATGTAAGACAGATAATCTGTAAAAAAATCAAGCTCCTCTGGCTCCTCCCAGTGGTCCTATTGCCATTTGCAGAATACACCACTCCCGGTAAGAAAACAACCAATCAGAGCTGCGGTCTGTAACTTTTTTTTGTGTTCAAAGTATACAAAATGTATATAATAAGTGAGTACACCATGAATCCATTTTCCAAACCGTGTTTTTAGCCTGTCCTTAATCACTAGGGTACACCTATAATAAGTGTTTATATTCAGACTATTTTAGATTGCTTCAGGGGTACCGCGGCGGAGTAACCCAGTACCTTTGTGATTCTTCATAGACATAAACAGAGAAAAGTAGTTCCGGCTACAATGTCCTTCCGCAACACGCAAGCAGTTTTGTTTATTAACCGCTAGAGCGTCAAAAGTTACCGACTGCAGCTTTAAAGAAACATGACTTTTGAGAACATTTTACATAATTTAAATATAATCTCACTTGAGCAGGTGATTTTTGCCACTTCATCCTTATTATTACAGTCATTCTTTCCCCAGGGTGAAGATGGACACTGCCATAAAGTGGAATCATGTCGTCGACATTTAAAATAATCAAGCCAGTTATGAGTCTTCAGTCCCTCTGAATAACTGGGTTCACTGCCAGATCTTCCACAGTTCAGCTCTTGACAGATCATACTTGCTGTGTCTATGTCCATCTGGTTGTAACATAAATTTCCCCAGGATCCATTGTAGAAAACCTCCACATTCCCTTCACAGCCCTCAGTTAACCTGATCTCCTTAAACTCTAAATGGAAAGGAATGTGAATTAAAACAACTGGAATTCAGGTATTGCTTAATTTAAAATATTCCCAAAATAACTTGTTAATTCACGGCTGATTCATGCTGCCAGCACTGCCAGCGTCTAAAATATCATGGTAGCCTAATACTAAGTTACTGACATAATATGCATTTGCAACATGCATTAGTTTTTTTGTGGAAAAAAAAACAAAACATTTTCTCTATTGTACTGTTTACCTGAGCACACGACTCCTACATGCTCCTTGTGTTGACAGTCATGTTTTCCCCAGCCTGAAGAAGAGCAGCTCCACAGGGACGTCTCATTCCCCTCACACTCCACCTCATCCAGCCATATGTGTCCAGAACCAGGACCAAACCAGGCTGGTACCTGCTGGTTACTGAGGGCCACTCCACACTGCAGCTGTCTGCACACCACATGAGCATCTTTAATATCCCAGGAGTCATCACACACTGTCCCCCATGAGCCGCTGTGAAAAACCTCCAGCCTTCCTGCACAGTCTCCCCCAGAACCCACCAGCCTGATGGACCCCCAACCTGATATTCATAGACAGAAAAACACATTATTGAACATGATCAACTGAAGAATCTGTCCAGATGTTGTTCTTCTCACCAAGGCAGGCGATTGACAGCTGTTGTGTGGAGCTGCAGTTGAGAGTTTGTGGAGATCTGCAGTTCCCCAGATGAGCTTCACTCCCAGAGCACTGGAAGCCCGTCACACACTCATGACTGTCTTCAGGACTGGATGAAGAGGAGCTGTAGAAGTTCAGCACAGAGCCACAGCCCAGCTGTCTGCAGACCACAGAGGATTCAGAGAGACTCCAGGAGTCCAGCAGAACTCTCCTCCAGACCTGATGGATGAAAACTTCCACCTCCCCCTCACACTGTCTCTCTCCAGACAACCGCACCAGACCATCATGAAGAGCCAGAGAGGAATCTGGAGGTAAGATTTAATATTGAACCAAGTATTGTAGTTACAGGTTACATAAATGGTACTGCTATTTTTTTTCCTTTCAGAATTAGCATTCATGACTCTTGATTAAACAAGTTTACTAGAGCAGATGACTCCAACATCTTGTCTATGAGAACATTCAGCTCGACTCCATGAAGAGATGGAACATTCTGAGAGTTTTGTTTCATTCCCGTCACAATTAAACACATCAGCCCAGATTTCACCACTTCCCTCTCCAAACCAGTCTGATCCCACAACAGACACAGCAATCCCACAATTCAGCTGTCTACAGAGGACACTGGCAGCTCTCATATCCCAGAATGCATCACACACTGTGCCCCATTTCCTGTTATATAGAAGCTCCACTGTTCCAGAACATGTATCTGAACTGTTTACCAGCCTGAGATCAGTGTAACCTGGAAAAAACATGAGAATTATTTTAAACAGTGTAAAACAAGAGACAATTGAATATATCAGTAAAACTCTGCTAGCATTACAGAAATAGTGTGGTTACTTTTAAAATGTTATACTATTCAATATAGTAATCCCCAAAATTGTAATTAATCATAATACATAGTTGCATTTGTCAAAAAGTATGTTACTTTTCTTTTGCAATATAGCCTTGCTAAAATAATGTTGTGTTCGTCTCAAATTAGACTCAAATCAGTTTCTCCATGATATTTTTTGAAATCTTGTATATTTAGTTAGCAAATTAATGCTCAATCCAGTCAGGTTATATGTTTGACAAAACATAAAAAGTGACACAATTAATAACCAGAGGTGTAAAGTACTGGAGTAAATGTAATTAGTTACTGTACTTAAGTATAATTTTATCTATTTTTCAGTTTTAATGAGTATCAACTTTTACTCTCTACTTGACTACATTTTTGAATAGGTATCTGTACTCTTTACTCCCCTGCATTTGTGATGACTAATGTAATTACTAATTACATGTTACATAGCACCTTTTTCTGCAGCAGTTTATTTTTGCTTTACAAAACAAGTGAAATCGCCAATGACAGGGCATTAAAGGCAAATAGGCTGTCTATGTTTTCTAAACACTTTGAATTAACTGTAATTGTGTCCATATTGTAAAGCATTATATTCAGCTTCTACATTTTGCTCCGCTCATCCTTTCTTAATTCCAGGGATTAAAATTCTTGCATCGCCTTCCTTTCTATTGTCTCTCTGTTTTTTCTTCCATCTCTAATTTGAATTTCTTGACTGCACACTCATTTCTGTTTTCTAAAAGAGTAGGCTATACATTTCAACCATAAAAAGAAAAATCAGTGGATGTTAAGGTCGCCATACTCTGGCCAACTTTATCTTCCACATTAAACCAGAATAATATTTGTTTAAATTTAGTGGTCAACATTTTAAGTTAGAAATAAAAACACATATTTCAAAGTGTTTTGACTACTCCTGTAAGGTATGGCCACACCCACTAGTGTCATATTCATTAAAAAAAAAAAAAGACGTGTACAACGATTGAGCACAGTACAGTCAAGCTTAAATGGCCACTTTACTGCAGTTTTGACGTTTTCAGTTTTGTTTTGATTTTAGAAAATAAACAATGATTGCTGTCCTCACAAATCACTGTAGGTGTTGAGTATCACTGCATGTTTTACCCTGTATTCAGTAGGAGTGAAATACTCAAGTACTGTTAAAGTCAGATACTCTAAGATTTTTACTCAAGTTGTTTTGGAATTGGTGACTTGTAACTTGTAGTGCAGTAATTTTTACAGTAGGTATCTGTACTTTTACTCTAGTATGGTTTTCAAATATTCTTTACACCTCTTCTAATAACTAAAAACACAATACAAAATTAACCATGCTCGTTCTTTCTAGTGTGATTTTTCACATTTTAGTATATTCCTGTCTGCATAACAACATGTAGAAGAGAGAGAATATACTCATATGTACACATATGAACAAATATATGGAAGATATTCATACTCAACCAGAACATATAACTCCAACATTATTGTCATGGGAACAGTTGTTTTTGCTTGAAGATGTATGTGAACAAAAATATATATGTGATTCGTTTCCTCTGCAATGAATCTCTTGTGTCCACATCTGAGCGTCTCCTTTGCCAAAAGCAGCTGCTCCCAGCACCTGTACAGGAGCCCCACAGTCCAGCTCTCTACACACAACCTCTGCATCCTGCTGGTCAAAGGTAGCATCACACACTGTGTACCATGTGTCCCCATGAACCACCTCTATTCTTCCAGAGCAAAGGTGAGATCCGTTAATAAGTCGGGAATGTTTATGATCTGTTCATATTAAATTAAAACACACAAAATTGATTTATGTAGAGTGGTATGTTTAAGAGTACATTTAATGGACACAAAATTTAAATAAACATATTTTTTGTTTTATAAAATTGTGCCAATCTGTAAAATTGGCACAATTTTGAGTACACACAGAAGAGATGTACAGATGTTACAGCTGATAAAGATTTTTATTTTTGTTTTGGAGGGTTGTATTCATGTACAACCTAAGAAATATTAGTGTTTATTACACTCTAATATCAGAGAAAAATATCACCTGAGCAGATGACTCCAGCATATCCTGTAGGACCACAGCCCGGTCCACCTAGTCTAAATGACACACAGTTATTCAGTGTAGATTCTGATCCAGTACACATGACAGTACTCATCCAGACTTGTCCTAATTCCGGTCCAAAATGAGCAGCACTCAGAGCATCTACAGGTTCTCCACAGTCCAGCTCTCTACACACCACTGCAGCATCAGCCATATCCCAACCATCACCACACACTGTTCCCCACTGACCATCATGAAGAACCTCCACTCGACCAGCACAGCGACTGTGACCACCAACCAACCTCACATTCACACTGTCTTTTAAGGCAATGGATGAATAACAGATGAATTGAAAGAGGAAATGAACAAGATTAGGTGGAAAAGAATGGAAAGACAGAGGGAGAAAAACATTAAAAAATACAGCTCTAATAAATATATTAATAAATTATTGAAATGTACTGTATATAATATTTGAGCCACCAGCAGCATTATATAATTGCTTTATATTTCATTTGAGATTATTTTCCTCCTTGATTCAGAGTATAAACCTACCAGAGATGATGAGCTTTATCAGAAACATCAGCATCAGACAGATCTTCATTTTCTCTTTCTGCTCAACAAACTATTTTCACCAGGTCAAAACGCAGCACAAGTTTCTCCTCTACTCCGTCAAACACACTGAAGAAATTTACTTCTGTCAGCCCCCTAAAGAGAAGATATGTGCCAAAAGATTCCAATCAAGTTCATCATTACCTTATTAGACACAACAGAGGAAATCATCAAACAACTTAAGTGACAAATCAGAGGAGGCATTTCTGAATTTCACCATATATATCAAAAGAACGTCAGCGCTGAACAGGACTCCTCCTCCTCCATACAAAGACACTTCAGTGAGGATCTGCACACACACCTGCCAGAGGCAAAAATAGACACACATCATAAAAGAGATATTAAAGATTTCAGAGAGAGGAAGCGCACCGGGATATTTACAGCATCAACACCTGCTGAGATACAGAGACTATATACATATATATATTAGTGCTGTCAAATCGATTAATCGCAATTAATCACATCAAAAAAAAGTTTACTGCGTGTGTTTACATAGTACTGTATATTAATTTTATATATAAACACACACATGCATATAAATATATATATAAACACACACATGCATATGTATAATTAAGAAAAATATGTTGTTTATATTTTAAATATATTTATACATAATATAAATTAAATGAATATAAAAGTATACATGGAAATATTTTCAAAATATTTACTGTATGTGTGTGTTTTTATATATACATAATATATATACAGTACATACACATATATTATGTAAACTTTCAATTTTAACACAATTTATAAAAAAATCTAAAAGTAAACACTACATTATACCCCACACATATCACACAGCAATCTGTTCAGAAGGTATATAAGAAAATAATAATACAAATAATAATTTAAAATATTAAATATAGCTGCAAGCAGCGATTAAGGGGTCCAAGCACATTAAGGCCTTTAAGGTGGTATGTTTTTGGGGTCTAGGCCAACCTTGATGAATGGCTGACAGACACACATACAGGCAGAACCAAACACACATATACAGACATACATGCACACACATTTTGTTGCAGATATAGATATTTGAAGTAAATGATAGGTGACAGTACTTATTGCAAGTCTTCTCTTTTTAGGAATTTATATGTAATTTTCAGGTTTCACTGTTATAATAATCTGGCTTAATGGTAAAAAACGAATATGTCTGTATGTTCTCATTTTATAGGCTTTTTGGGTATATTTGGATCTAGTGTTTGTGTGAATACATGAACAATTTCTACAATATCAGGTCATTTTCTATAGATATCTTATGTTTTTGAGGCCTTTTTAATGGTTATAGTGGCACCTATAGTCCGATCTCCATGAATCTTTGCATGCTTGTTAAGAGTCATCTGTCAAATGTTTGCACCAAGTTTCATAAAGTTTTGAGTTTTTGTTGAGATTTACAGGCTTTTGGGTATTTTGGCCATGCCCCTTTTATAAATGAACCTGTTACAGTTTACCTTTGCGTGCTTGTTAAGAGTAATTTGACATCTTTTCACCTAGTTCCATTAAGTTAACTTATTATTTTTTTTTTTTTAGGTTTTATAGGCTGTTGAGTATATTTGCCCATGCCCCTTTGCGAAATGACCTAGTTAAATTTAACTGTGGGACAAAATTATTATTATTATTATAGATCTAGAGAGGCCAGAGTATTACTGCAGTGGTTTGGTTCCGATCGGGTGAAAATCCTAGGACTAGTTTGCAAAAGTATGTTTTTAACATATTTGTGAATTATTGTGGAATGATTTGATTGACAGCAATAGTTATTGAGGCAAAGTTGTGCATTATGAGGAGATCTATCAAATTGTATGCATACTGTGTGTGGACATGTGAAACAACACATGATTACAGATCCAAAAAACATGTTAGTGCCAACTAGTGGCCAATTTCTTTCACAATTCTTACAAACCTTTAGGGCCATGAGTCAAACACGCACACCAAGTGTTGTTCCGATTGACCTCCGTCAACCTTGTTTAATAGGTGGTTAAAATTGTTTGGCCAATGGTGGCAAGAATTTTTATATATGCAAAAATCCTCATAGACACTTATGCCAGCAAATAAAATATCTTGGAGCCTATGTGGTTTAACCTTATCAGTTCAATTACTCTTCATGAAACTTTAGATTGAGGATAAACCCAAGTAAGAAGAGCCTTAAAGTGGAATGACCAATAATATAATTCAAAATTTGGTACAGCCAATCCTCCTGAATGTATAGGACGCTGCAATGTGACCAGTTTTATTCTGGGTTGTTTACCATTCCAGATAAACTGGGAAAGTATAGAATTGATAAAGGGGTATAGAATATTCCTTAACCTGTTAAATGTCACCCCGTCCCGTATACGGGACGCCTACGTTGACTATACTATATTACAATCAAATCTAATCTAATCTTGACAAACTATATATCGTTGGAAAGGTCTAAGACTCCCAAATATATATTTTACCAATATTTTTTGTTAAACATTATGTAGGAAAAGTAATAGATGAATTTATGACAAGAGTGCACCCTCAGAAATCTACATTACAAAAGGAGCTTTGACCTTTGTTTAAAAAAAAGACTTCCTCGTTGCCTTTTTCTCTATCACATTTTAGAAATCATCAGAAGTTATATATCACTTGAAAACATAAAATCTCAAAATTCATCCTTCAAAACCCATTTTAAAATCAGACATTGCATTACCATGTAAATGGCACATCAAAATCATGTTACAAAATGTTTTCAGTCATGAATTATAAAAATTTAGGTTTGTATCATGCACATTCATGTCTATCTTCAAAAACGTGAGTGACAGTTAACAGGTTAAAGCAACCTGGAGGAGGGGAAAGCGCCAAAATAGAAAAAAAAGCCTTGAAGAGAGACTTTAAGATTATTCCATCTTTGAGTATCACTCTTGATCTTGACTAACATATTGTTAAAATTGTTTCTGGCAATTTTATTTATGTCTTTACATATGGTAATACCCAAATAAATGAAATCATATTTAATAGGAATGAATGGGGGGATATGAGAGTTACTTTAACATTGTTAATTGGCATTAAAGCAGATTTGGTCCAGTTTATCTTGTTTTAGCATAAACTTTTAGATTGCATGGGATGAGTGATACTGGTCTGTAGTTACAGCAATCTAACTGCTCTTTACCCTTTTTAAGAAGCAGTGATATCAAAGAAGGCTCTGTAAAACGTACCATGCTCATTTGCAAAATTAAATGAGTCAAGCATGAGAGTCCCTACCACATCCTATATTTCTAAATATAATTCAGGAGGGAGGCCGTCTAAGCCTGGTGTCTTGCCCTTCTGAAGGCTTTTTAATGCTTCATGAATATCTGACTCATCAAAATCGGTTTCGGTTTTATAAAGATTTGAGTAAAAACATTTAAATATGTTGTTAATTATCATAGGATTTGTGATTACTTGATCATCTGAAGATTTTATTGCACTGGTGTATGCTTTAGATTCACATTCCCTGCCTAAGTGGCTAGGCAGTGCAGGATTTAAGAGAGAAAGATAAGCAATGCCATACTGCCAGTGATATGTAAACATTAGTATGTATCCTAGATACCAATCCACCTCAATGAATATTCCTTTTAAAAGAAAAGCATAATAAAAAAAAAGTATTGATGTCTGTTGAAGGGCATAGAAAAAAAAATACAAGAAAAAGGAACGACAAACAACTACAAAAAGCCAAAGCAGACTGCACATTACTGAGAGTGTAGGTCTGCATAAACAAAAGAAACATGTTGATACGTGACCAGTCAACTTCAAAGCAAGACATGCCTCCAAAAGGGCCACTGAGCCAAAAGCTTAGCGATTGAACCTGCTCTCCATTATCCTGAAAATTAGTAATAGTAAATAAAAATGTATGAATTATTATTATTTACCAGTCAGCGGATGAGCGGACAGGACAGGGGCAAGATAAAAAATAAATTAATTAATTAATAAGAGTCTATGGCCATCTTGTTACTGTCCTCTTCAGGGCAGTTAGGATCACCACTGAGCTTATCTCATTGAGCTGAAAGGATGGAGACGGAAAAAATAGTAGCGTGACATTGTCCTGCGTATGTTTCACAGGATAAGCCTGTCGAGCACCTTTCAGGATCTGTCATGCCATCTAAGTACACAGAAGATGAGAGTATGTGGCCGATCTAAGTTAGTCACAACAGAGGAAATCATCAAATACAATCAGTGACAAATCAGAAATCTGAATTTTTATTCTCTCCATATATTTCAGTAAAGTTTGAGCGGTGATGAGCGGGACTCCTCCTCCAGCGTGAAGAGACACTTCACTGAGGACAGACTCTTGTCAGTCAGAAGTCAGTGTGGAGATAAACTTAGTTTTTCCTTCTGTCATACACACGATGTGCCCGGTCAGTCTCGATGTCACTGCCTTTCAGTGAGGGGATCCACTTGGAAAGATTAACTCTAAGGGAAGCCAGCTGCATCAGAGTTCTCTGCCTCTACTGACAACAGTTGTACCTTGCTCCTATCTTCAATGTCCTTCATTTTTAAGGTGAGTTGTTTCTAGCTGATTTCTTAAGTTTATGATTGTCCTCCTATCCTCACGTGCAACTGCTTGAATGGAATCGTCCCGGTCCTGTGACTGCTTTTAGCTCTTTTACAAAATTGTTGGTCATTTGTATATCCAAATGTAGATCGCAGAGTGCTGGAGTCAGGACAGAGTCTATTGCTTCTCTTACAGTCAAAGCCTCAATTGAAACGATAGCACTTTGTTGCTCTTTGAGCGCTAGCTTGATACCTTTAGCTTTGTGTAGGGAAATTACAATCAGGTCAGTGAATACAAGCAGTTTCTATCTTCATTCTCTATTTCCAGAATATTATATTACTTGAATTACAGGAATCTGTTGTCCAGTGATGATATCATCATTGTTTTCTGGAGTGCCCTCTTTCACCATCAGTAGCAAAGAGAATATTCTCAATTATGTCTGTGTAGTCTTACACAGTCCATCTTCACTGAGCCCAAAATGAAAGAAACTGCCTCAGACTTGATCAATGTGATAAATATTTCACTTTATCCAGTCAATTACAGTTTGAGCTGATTAAGCTCCAAATCTGCTACAGTTCAGCTATTGATTGACTGCATCTGAAAGCTTGGCAGCTAGTTTTTGTTGCCTGGCTGCAATATAAGGCAATGACTTTTCAGGCATTTACACACAAAATCTCACGAAATGTATTTGAATTGACGTGACACAGCCATGTATGGTGACCCATACTTGGAATTCATGCTCTGCATTTAACCCATCCAAACTGCACACACTGCAGTGAACACACACATAGAACAGTGGGCAGCCATTTATGCTGTGGTGCCTGGGGAAACCGGATATTTGAGGATTTGATTCAACATAAGAGTTTAATGATAACAGCTTTTGTGATAACTTAGTTAATATTAATCACTACAATAATAATGAATTGCTAGACATTACATCAAAAGTGGAAAAGTAAAAAACATACATTTACACAAAAACTGACCACCAGGCACAAACTTGAACATAGAGGACAGTGGGATATCCCACTGTACATCTACACTGTACATCTATATACATCTACACACCAGTCAAGTTAAGTGAGAGGCAGACTTACAGTATTTACAGTGGTATACATTGTATATAAATGATTTTGTCTAAACATTTTTTTTTTTTTTTTTGCATAAACACTTTCATCAGACAAAGAACCGGTATATTGTTAAACAATAGTACAATCCTACAATCCAAATACAGTGCTACCCTAACTATGCTGCCTCCAAAAATCAATCCGATGAAAATATCTCATTAGGACCAGTGTGTACACAAATCAAATTGATCTTCATATGTTGCTTTTACAGCCATACCACAGTCCAGCTCTCTAAACACCACTGCAGCATCAGTCATATCCCAGGAATAATGACACACTGTTCCCCACTGACCTCTGTGATTAACCTCTACTCGACCATCACAGCGATTATTGCCATTCACAAGCCTCACATTCACACTGTCTGTCAGTTCAGGAGAGACCACAAATATGATTAATGATTAATTAAAATTCAGAATGCAGAAAACAGATTTTGTATTTCTTCCTCCGTTTCTTTTTCTTTTCTTTTTTAGATATCTTTTTATTCTGAGTGCATAGTTACCGGCTGTAATGAATGAATGAATAAAAATTATTTGCCAGATAGCTCTACATTTCACTATACTCTCAGGCAGTTCAAGAACACATGACAAGTTTCTCCTCTGCTCCCTCAAACACACTGAAGAAACTGGCTCCTGTCAGCCCCCTAAAGAGAGAGAGAGACTCACAGCTGCCAATGACACTCACTGTTACCTTATTAGACACAACAGAGGAAATCATCAAACACAATCAGGGACAAATCAGAAAGCAGCATTTTTATTTTCTCCATATATATCAATAAAGTGTGAGCGCTGATGAGTGGGACTCCTCCAGGACAGACTCTTGTCAGTCAGAAGTCAGTGTGGAGATAAAGTCATACTAAACTTAAAACAGATTGATACAGAAACACTGCAGCTTATATTCAGCATCAAAACCTGAACCTGAACACAGCAGACACAAGCACTGATGACTGACTGCTCACTTACTGAAACTTTATTTCAAAATAGTTGATTTTTGCTATAAGTTAGAATAAACTGAACTGTTTAAAGTTATTTTTTTTTTTTTAAACAAATGTGAATTTTATTAGGTGGATTTACTCATTATGATGTTCTAATCAAAAGCACATTAAACAGTATGTTAATACATTCTCAGATGATCTGGATTGATTCTGTACAACAGCAGAACGGTATTCAGACAAGATCTGTAAATAAAAATAGTTTTCTGTTCTGAAGTTATTAATTTGCCATCATATCAGAGAACATTTGTGTGTTTAACACTGTAATGTCTAATTTATCCAGCAGATGGGAGCAAAAACTTATTAATATAAAGAGCAGCAGACAAGAGTCTTATTCTTTTGTCACCACATGAGGGAGCTTCTCACTTTTTTTCCAGGCAGAAAATGTTCACTTATTTATTCACAGCTATATTACATATACAAATAAAATGTAATGTAGAGCTCATTTCAGAGCACATTTATTTTACTTTTTATCTGCTGCTACAACATATTCTAACAAATGCACCAACAGTGAGAGTGATATTTCTCATATTTTCATTTTTGCGTTTTGTTACTGTTGTTGGTCTTCAGAGCAGTCATGTAGCAATTATTTTGACCAACAGAGAGAGCTGTGAGCACCCCTAAACATGTCAAAGCTCTGTCCCCTTAAAGGGATAGTTCTGTCATCATTTACACTAGGGTGACCATATGAGCCATTTTCCCAGGACACGTCCTTGCCAGGATTTCTATATTGCCTAAACATCCAAAGTAGTTTGACCAATAACATGCAGGTATGTTGCATAATCAACCAATCGTATCATGTGAGAAGGTCAGATCTACAGAGAACGATCAGAGCAATGCAAATACACGTACATGTTAGGTGTTTGTTTCGTTCATTCAACTTGAAGTGTCGCTGCGCACAGATCATTGTATGACACCAAAGTACCAAGAGAGTGATTTGAATGCATAAGGAGGTGTCTTCTCTGCTCTCTATAGCTCTTATGGATGTCATACAATGATGGATCTACACAGCACAAACAGTCAAAATCTGGATATTTTAGGCAATATAAAAATCCTGGCAAGGTAGCGTCCTGGGAAAATGGCTCATGTGGTCACCCTAATTTACACACCCTCATGTCGTTCCAATTACCAGCAATCTTCGAAATATCTTCTTTTATGTTCAATATAAGAAAGAATCTCATACAGGTTTGGAACGAAATGAGGTTGCGTAAAAGATGACAGAATTTTATTTTTTAGGTGAACTCTCCCTTTAACGCACACTAAATCTAACGATTATGCTCCCCAAAGTATTCAAGGCTTAGCGTATCCCACCATGCATCATGTTCAGGAACTTGTGCTCTGAAACTGTGAAATGGAGGAAAGCATTTGACTGTAAGTTAATATAATTATCCATTACATATAATTTGGTAGTAAAACATGTTTTACATTTTATTTGAACAAAGATGAGTATGTGTATTATGTACATCATTTGCAATTGTTTTTGTCTTTTTGCACCATTATCTGTAAACCTTATAGATGGTTGTGTGTAATAATCCAAGTAGATCAGCAGTTTCTGAAATACTCAGATCATCCCATCGACCACCAACAACTATTCCACATTCAAAGTCACTTATATCACTCTTCTTCCCCATTCTGCTCGGTTCGAGCTTCAGCTGATTGCCTTTACCGTGTCTAGCGGTCTAAATGCATTAAGGCATGATTGGCTGATTAGATGTTTGCACTAACAGTTGAAGAGGCCAGTGAGTGTATTAGAGATAACAAAATGGGAACTCAACCAATCAACAATCTAAATAAATTAAAATAAAACCTGCAACTACATACTATTGTTTGTCTGCACTGAAGAAGCTCTGATTAAGTTGTACACAGCTTTAAACAAGTCAGTACTGAAGGTAAGGACAATTTCCAACAAAAGGATATTAAAAGTAACAAAAAAATTGCAGGACATTGTTTCATTTATGACTGCAACACATGTACATAGAGGACTTCACTACAGGCAACTCTGAACTTATTTTATATTGTTTATATTTTAATAATTTTCTGTTGTTCTGTATTTTAAATGTGTAACAGGTTGTTGAACTACACTTGTACTGCAACACTTCTAAAGCCTGATAAATTCTAAGTATTAAAAACACAGCTGATCACATCAGATAATATTTGATACATACTTTTTGTGTGTATGTGTAATGTAGAAGTTCGATTTTTTTCTTCCCCATTTATCAACTCACTAAAGTCCAGTACTTAATATTAAATCACTGATGGTCATTTGGGTTTATATTTAGAATGTCTTCGAATGTGTTGCTTTTGCTTTGTTGTGTAATGTCTTACTTAAATACACATAACAATTTGTCTGAAATGTTTTTTATTGATATTAAAAGGCCCCCCCCAAAAAAAAAATTCCACAAAAGACAAAATTTAAAAAGTTGATACAAAAATGGGGGAAAATATAAAAACTTGAGATTTAACATCAGTAACAATATCACTCAAACTTTGTTCAGATTTGTTGAACCGAGGCAGTTGATGATCAGTCAAATTCCCTACTTCTTTGTTTGACTCCTCCTTCACATCATCATACTCTGTTATTAAATAGAAAATAGTAAACCATGTCAAATAATATAATTCGAAAAATATTTTAAAAGTCTAAACAATTTAAAACTATTTAAAATATTAAAATATAAATAAAGACGTAAGAATAATGAGAACAAAAGGGTTATAATAACTTACCCAACAGGTTTCTCACATCTTCACTGACACATCACATCACATCACATCATCATACTCCTCCTGAACTCTCTCTGATCAAGAATGACATAAACATGCCATTTTAGTTTATAAAACACTTCATCTCATTTGAAGGATCCCTTTTCCTTTTTCTCATGTCGACATGGAAAGGGTGATTTAAAAAAAGAAGGAAAAAAAGAAAAATGTATAGCTCTGTGCATCTCACCTGTTACCTCTTTAGAGCTCAGTCTATTAATGATGACATCATCATAATTCTCAGGTGTGTCCACTTTACATAAAAATTAGTAAAAATTTTATCAGCCAAAAAAAAAAAAACTTTAATTTACAATATTATATGTAACCATCTTTATTTTAGAGGAATGTAAAAAAATATATAAAACACCTTTTTTGATATCAGAGTTGTGTTCGCTCATCATGAAATCATCATAGCTCTCCGGTGTGTCTTCTACAAATTCACACATTCATCACAGACACAGATTCATTATATTAAGAACAATTTTGAAATATCTATCTTAAATATACTGTAATATTTTGATTTAAAAGTATATTATATGCTGCTGTAGATTAAGAGAGTGACACCTGTCTCACGATCTGGCTTCAGTCCATCAGTGATGACATCATCATAGTATCCCAGAGTGATTTCCTTCATCATCTCTTCTGCATCAACAGACAATATGTTTGGATACAAAAGCTTCAGATCTTGAGACTGAGACTCTGTAAACATTTGAATCATGTGATCAATTTAAAATGTCACTGACCATTTAGGCCACTGTTGCTGGTGATATCATCATAATATGCAGTATTGAATTCTTTTGCTAAAAAAGGAGAGCAGACTGTTAATATACAAGTAAACATCAGTATCTGAATAGTACTGAGTCAATAATCAAATTTATAATGGAATTACTAATTACATTTATTTATGCATTTTGGTGAATTCATTTTTTTAGTGTATTATGGAATGATTATGTGCTTCAGCTCTCTAACCTGAGAGAAACTCATCAGCATCTTCATACCCAGAATGCAGTTCTTCAGAGATGAGACTCCCTGTTAAAGAAGAGCAAAACATGTTCATCATTACAAACAAACTGAATCAGTTTCCTTTCGATTATAAAACACTGTTTTAGTGACAACACAGCATATTCAAGAAATAAATCCCATGATGTTAGCCTATTAGCAAACACACATTAACCCATTCCGTGCTGCCTTCCAGAAATATACACAGGAAGAGACAAACACACACACCTGCATCTACTGTACATGTACAAACATATGAGCCTATACTTATGACCCTCTAAAAATACACACAGGAAGAGACGCTGACAGAAAACTCTCTCTCTCCATCTCTCTCTCACACACACACACACACACACACACACACACACATAAACCTGTAGCTATGTGGTTTTCTGTCAGGAATTCTGTGGTTTGAAGCAGGAGGTTTAAACAGGACTAATAATAGATGAACATCAACTGCCTGACAGACTCTTATTAATGGTATTAAATGAGATTGATGGCTCATGTCTCACCCCTCTGAGTGAAGTGATTGTGTCTGTGCTGAATCTCCTCATAAACGGCCTCAGACATCATCCTGTGTCTCCTCTTAGAGAGAGCTGTGAGTGTAGACAGACAAACCTGCTGTCAGTTCACAACACATGACCGATCACACACTGAATATGACACAATATGACAGTCTCTGGATCTCTCCTACCTCTCCTCATCACTCTGTTCTGCTGAATCAGTATAAGCAGTGGCACTAAGAGCAGTAAGAGCACAACTCCCAGAACAATCACAAGCACTGGGAGAGACACTGGTGGAGGAGTTTGTGAAGGAGAGACTGATGTTGAGCGCACTGAAGGAGAAACTGGAGAAGAAGCTGATGATGTTGTGGCAGGAGTAGTGGACAGTGACATATCTGACAAATCTGTCAAAACACAAAAAAAAAAAAAACATGCAAATGACTGATTAAACACACAACTATTATTAGCACTAAAAATATCAAACGATCTTGCTGTGACCTTCACAGTTGAGTCTAACAAGCTTCTTGTGGGAGCAGTCAGTGTGGTTATTCAGGGAGAGAGGACAGTCCCACAGGTGAATCTCATTCCCTCTGCACTCGACTTTGTTCATCGACACAACACCTTCACCAGCACCAAAGGTTGAATTCCCATCAGCCCTCAGTGCTGCTCCACAACCCAGCTGCCTGCAGACCACCTGAGCATCGCTGATGTCCCAGTGATCATCACAGACTGAGCCCCACACAGCGTTATGATACACCTCCAGCCTCCCAGAGCACCGGCCGTCCCCTCCACTCAGTCTGAGAGGAACATGATCTAAAACACACACATCAACCCCTGACCAGCTTCAGCACAACATTTACAACAAAACACACTAAAACTAGAGCTATGGGCCTTTAATGCTGTGGTTAATTTTAAATGTGGAATAAAAAATAGTTCAGTGTTGATGTGGACAGATGCTATTTAAGCAGATAAACTTTAGGATGAAAAAATAAATAAATAAATAAATACAAGCTTATAATGAACTTACTTGAACACTGTCTCCAGTGTGGAGATGAAGTAGAACACGTCAGATGACTCCGAGGAGACTCAGGAATTTCCTCCTCTGAGATGAAAACTTGTTAAACATGTTTTTACTTCTGAACAGAACATCATAAATCAATAAAATACATAAAATAGCCATATTTAAACAAGCAGTATACATTGTCAAACCATCTTAAATATCTTACTTGAGCATGTGATTTTGGCCACTTCATTATCATAGTCATTCTTTCCCCAGGGTGAAGATGGACACTGCCATAAAGTGGAGTCATGTCGTCGACATTTAAGATTGTCAAGCCAATTATAAGACTTCAGTCCCTCTGAATAACTGGGTTCACTGCCAGATCTTCCACAGTTCAGCTCTTGACAGATCAGACTCACTGTGTCTCTGTCCATCTGGTTCCAGCACACATTACCCCAGGATCCATTGTAGAAAACCTCCAGATTCCCTTCACAGCCCTCAGTTAACCTGATCTCTTTAAACTCTAGATGAAAAAGAATGATAAATCAACCTTAGATCTCATACAAAACTGATATTTTCAAACATTACATTACATAACGTTACATTTGAGTGAAACATCTGATTTATTTTATTTCACAACAGTAAATGGTTTACCTGAGCACATGACTCCTACATCCTCCTTGTGTTGACAGTCATGTTTTCCCCAGCCTGGAGAAGAGCAGCTCCACAGGGACGTCTCATTCCCCTCACACTCCACCTCATCCAGCCATATGTGTCCAGAACCAGGACCAAACCAGGCTGGTACCTGCTGGTTACTGAGGGCCACTCCACACTGCAGCTGTCTGCACACCACATGAGCATCTTTAATATCCCAGGAGTCATCACACACTGTCCCCCATGAGCCACTGTGAAAAACCTCCAGCCTCCCTGCACAGTCTCCCCCAGAACCCACCAGCCTGATGGACCCCCGACCTGTTATTCAGAGAAAGAAAAACACATTATTGATCAAAACAATTGAAGAATCTGTCCAGATGTTGTTCTTCTCACCAAGGCAGGTGATTGACAGCTGTTGTGTGGAGCTGCAGTTGAGAGTTTGTGGAGAGCTGCAGTTCCCCAGATGAGCTTCACTCCCAGAGCACTGGAAGCCCGTCACACACTCATGACTGTGTTCAGGACTGGATGAAGAGGAGCTGTAGAAGTTCAGCACAGAGCCACAGCCCAGCTGTCTGCAGACCACAGAGGATTCAGAGAGACTCCACGAGTCCAGCAGAACTCTCCTCCAGACCTGATGGAAGAAAACTTCCACCTCCCCCTCACACTGTCTCTCTCCAGACAACCGAACCAGACCATCATGAAGAGCCAGAGAGGAATCTGAAGATAATATTTATTTATCATTTAGTATTTTTTTTTAAATATACTTAAAAAATAAGTTGTTTTAGTCTGGAACCCATGACTTCATCACGGCATGAATGGACTCACTAGAGCAGATGACTCCAACATCTCGTCTATGAGAACATTCAGCTCGACTCCATGAAGAGATGGAACATTCTGAGAGTTTTGTTTCATTCCCGTCACAATCAAACACATCAGCCCAGATTTCACCACTTCCTTCTCCAAACCAGTCTGATCCCACAACAGACACCCACAATTCAGCTGTCTACAGAGGACACTGGCAGCTCTCATATCCCAGCATGCATCACACACTGTGCCCCATTTACTGGAGTACTGACGTTCGACTCGACCAGAACAAGAGTCTGAACCATTTACCAGCCTGAGATCAGTGTAACCTGGACATAGCGTGAGAGTTTATTTAAACAGTATAAAAACAATACTGTCTTGTGCAAGCTTATGTATGTTTCACTGTGTGCAAAAACTATGAAGAAGAGAATTACAATTTCTGTGATCAAAATATATCATATTAAATATAAATATATAAATTATATTTCTATGTATTCTGAGTATATAGTTATATACTGTATATGCTTATACAAAAAAATATTTATACTCAACCAGAACACATCACTCCCACATAATTGTCATGTGAACAGGTGATTTCATGTAAAGTTGATGTTGGACAGAGGTGAATGTGTGATTCATTTCCTCTACACTGAATCTCTTGTGTCCACATCTGAGCGTCTCCTTTGTCAAAAGCAGCTGCTCCCAGCACCTGTACAGGAGCCCCACAGTCCAGCTCTCTACACACAACCTCTGCATCCTGCTGGTCAAAGACAGCGTCACACACTGACATCCACGTCTGATTATGAAGTATCTCCAATCTCCCAGAGCAGAGGTGAGGTCCAATAGTAAGTCTGGAATGATTATAATCTTTTCATACAAAATAAAGCATACAAATCAGGTTTATTTAGAGTGTCAATTTTAAGTGTACATTTAATAGGCACAAAATTTAAATAAACATTTGTAGATTTTAATGAAATTATTCCAGTTTGTTAAAAAAAAAAATACAAAATTAAAACCACATTGAGGTTAGATTTAAAAAATTCAAAATTCACTAATCAGTAGTGCCCTCTCAAAACAAACAAACAAACAAACACACACACAATTTTTACTGAAGACAAATGGCACAGCAAGTTGATACTGCAGTTTCCCGATGACAGGTCAAGAGTAATATCAAAACATTCCCAGTCACCAAAATATCCCTTTTATATAAATGTGAATTCACAGTATTCATTTAGGTAACAAGCCATGTTTAGCAAAAAATAAATAAAAAATAAAAAATTAAGGAGGTGTGTATGCACAGGAAAGAACAAAAATTATCTATTTTAATGATTCAAAATTGTTATTTCAGCTCTGAATGCCTGTGTTTAAATTAGTTTATGGATGGTTAGTAAATAAGAAACAGCTTTTTGTGCTGATAGCATGCACAAGAGGGGCACAGCTGTTTAGTGAATTTGCTCCAAAATGTTTTGAAGATCAATCTCAGTCACCTGAACAATTGACTCCTGCATCTCTACTATGATTACAGTTATGTAAACCCCATCCTGCTGATCCACAATTCTTCAGTGTCGACTCTGATCCAGTACAAAAGACAATACCCATCCAGATCGGTCCTGATCCTGGTCCAAAATGAGCAGCTCCCAGAGCATCTAGAGGTTTTCCACAGTCCAGCTCTCTACACACCACTGCAGCATCAGCCATATCCCAGAAATTATCACACACTGTTCCCCACTGACCTCTGTGAAGAACCTCCACTCTACCAGCACAGCGACTGTGACCACCAACCAACCTCACATTCACATGGTCTGTATATTAAACAGAGAGAAAGAGAATGAGAGATGAAGAGACAATTAACAAGAAAACAGCATAATAATAAAATAAAAAAAAAGATTTTACTCAAAATAAAGTAGTTCGTACCAGCACACACCAGTACAGCATCATTGTCATCAGAACAGTTGTATTTGTGTGGCAGTGATGTAGAACAGAGGTGAATCTGAGATTCATTTCCTCTGCACTGAATCTCTTGTGTCCACATCTGAGCGTCTCCTTTCTCAAAAGCAGCTGCTCCCAGCACCTGTACAGGAGCCCCACAGTCCAGCTCTCTACACACAACCTCTGCATCCTGCTGGTAAAAGACAGCATCACACACTGACATCCACGTCTGATTATGAAGGATCTCTAACCTCCCAGAGCAGCGAGAACCTCCAACCAGCCGGACTTCTATAAAAAAAAATTAAAAAAAGATTTTAAACAGTTGTAATAATAATAATAATAATAAACATTTATACATTTATTAATTCACTGTAGCAGATGCTTTTTAACAGTGACAAACATTTAAACATTTTTAAGGAGTGCTGAGAATGGCTGATAGTACTCATGGAAGAGATGTTTCATGTTTCTAAAAGGTATAGATTTGTTTGTGTGTGTGTGGGTGTGTGCATGTTTAGCTCATGTTAAGTTATGTGAACAATTTTCAGTAATGTAATGATGTGGAACAGCTCACCTGAACAAATGACTCCAGCGTCTTTACTATGATCACAGTTATGTTTACCCCATCCTTTTGATCTACAGTTGAGCAGTGTTGACTCTGATCCAAAACATAAGAGAGTACCCAACCAGACTGGCCCTGATCCCTGACCAAAACGAGCATTCCTCAGAGCATCTATAGGTTCTCCACATCCCATCTCTCTACACACCACTGCAGCATTAGTCATATCCCAACCAACACCACACACTGTTCCCCACTGACCATCATGAAGAACCTCCACTGTCCCGCTGCAGGGACTTTTACCACCAACCAACCTCACATTCACACTATCTTTTAGTGTAACAGATAAATAAGATATCAAAAGAAAGAAAAGGGTTATAAACAAGATTGGGAAAAAAAAGAACAGGTAGAAAATAACCACTTTAATAAATATATTATAGCATAACAGCAGCATAATACAATTACATATAAATGTTTGATTTGAGATTATTTTCGTCCTAATCTCCTTGAAGCATAAACCTACCAGAAGCGATGAGTTTTAAAATATAGCACAGAAATATGACCATCCAACAGTTCTCCATTGTCTCCTGCTCAACAAACTATTTTCGTCAGCTGAAAATGCAGCACAAGTTTCTCATCTGCTCCCTCAAACACACTGAAGAAACTGGCTCCTGTCAGCCCCCTAAAGAGAGTGAGAGAGACTCACAGCTGCCAATGACACTCACTGTTACCTTATTAGACACCACAGAGGAAATCATCAAACACAATCAGGGACAAATCAGAGGAGACATTTCTGATTTTCACCATATATATCAAATTAACGTCAGCGCTGAAAAGGACTCCTCTTCCATTCAGTGAAGATGTGCACACACACCTGCCAGAGGCAAAAATAGTCCCACCTCATACAGGAGACATAAACGATTTCAGAGAGAGGAAGCACTCTGGGATATTTACAGCATCAACACCTGCTGGGACACAGAAACTGATAACTGATCACTTTAAACATATATTTCACTTTTACAATAAATAAATAATTCCTTACAAATTGTGGAATATATATCTTCATAAATAACACATAGTTCCCAAAGAAATGTTCAACCCTGTCACCTATTTTGGCATTCTTATTATTCTTATTATATTTTATAATTTTCAAATAAATGTTAATATTCATTGTAAGAACAATGGGGGGTGGTGACAGAAAAAAAAATGTTTTACTGTAAATAAACCGCTTTCATTCATTACAGCAAGTATTAAAGTACATGGGCTTGTGCGTTGAATGTAGCAATTTGTTACTCAACCACAAGATTGCAGCAAAAAACTATTTATTCTAATGACAGGCTGCAAGCAGAGGTGCATTTCATCCTGCAATGAGTTAGTCTTCCAATAGATGGCAGCCAAACACTAATTCCAGAAACAAGTTAATAAACGAAATATATCAGTTTTATTTATAATAAAAAATGTAACGACTTTATTTCTGGTCAAACGTACATTTTTATTGTAGTAAATTTTTTTGGTTTATAAAAAGCCTGAAATTAGTCAATGCAACTTAATAGTGCTTCGTATTATATTGAGGTCTGAGAGATGAGAGATACTGAGAATTTAAGTTTTATTAACAACCACTGCAGGTGACAAACTGTTCATTTATCAACAATAAATTATTATAAACTATTAAATTAAGAGGAGGCATATTCGATAATGACAATCTCAACTCTTTAAAAGTTATATAAAAAAAGACACCTAAATACAACACAATCAGCACTTTCTGAAGAATACAATCCAGCATGTTACAGACACCATTTCTTCGGTGTGCACTTTACTATTCTTTTCTTCTTTTCTACGGGTTCTACGATCGAATTTACAAATTATGTATCACTCTTATCTTAGCAAACTTGACAGCATATTCACTGAAAAAAAAATGCAACTGATCACACTGGAACCTCTATGACCGGCAAAGTGCGCTTTGGCTTCCACTCTCTGCACATTTTGACAACTATTGGATACAGTGCACATGTATCCAAGTTTAATGTTTAAACCTTATTTGCTTGACCTGTTTTATATCTAGAGATTTTATTTTAGACAAGTTGTGATTATTTGAGAAGGCTAGATAGATCAAACATAGGCTCACTGTCTGCTGCTGGCCGCTTGGTCTAAATTAACTTAATAAAAAAACTAAACAAAATATAGTCTCTTTGCCATTACATACAAAACTAAACTATTTTAATAGCTGGAACGGTAGTATAAGCTGTTTTGGGAGAAGGGGAAAAAAGATGGACTCGGGCCGGTAATTCTGATAAGCTGTTGGACACGGGCCGGGCTAGGGTCTGAGCATTTCGGACCAGGCCGGGCTATGGCCTAAATTTGAGATCTACAACTAATATTAAGGCCTGTAATAGTAGGATTAACGTCATAAAGATGAGTGTCAAATAGACCGTCTTTTGTTGTAGTTTTGTGGATGGAAAACTTCATTATTTAAATAAAAATCTATATGGGTAACAAAATTAAATGTCAATATAACCATCAAACCGTATGCAACAAGTGAGGTACTGCAAAATACAAAATTATTTGCAGGAGATATCAAAGTTAACATCAACTTTTCAACAATACGCAAGACAACCTGTTAAGCACGCTTTTCAGCTGGAAATGTGATGGATGTTTTGTTCTGTAAATCCCCCATGAGACCCATTACACATTGTTGGGTCATGTTTAAGGACTGTAACAGATGAACAAATCATGAAGAATGAAGAAAAATGGGCCGCAGTATTATGACTGGGTTGAATTAAAAACCTTTTTTCTTATGCAAATCTTTCATTCAACTACAAGTCTGTTTGATTAGTTTTTACAATGCAATACTGCTGATGTCATACAGTACCAAACTGCAACCACTGTATTCATAAAAAGCATGAGCTGCTCTACAAGTGTACTATGCCACTGAATTAATCAAACTAACTTGAATATTGAGGGAAACATATCCTCTGCAATGAATATGGACATGGTTGAACCGGAGCAAGCAACATCCTCTGGAAGTCTCTTCACAAACATAACTCTAGTATTCAAAACAAACGGAGAAACACCAAGAGGCTCACTCTTCAACTCACACCGCATTGTTTTTCTGTTTATGTCTCACGACACATTTAAAGGGACACATCACTTATGCCACCTGATCCAAATGATCAGTGCCAATGAGCAGGCCTTAAAGGTACACTTCCTATCTCAAAAAAAAAAAAAAAAAAATAATAATTATTATTAAAAAAAACATATATATAAATACTTTATATTATAATTCAGAATTATTGCACATTTTGACAAATTTGTTGATAATTTATACGAATACGAAATCTATTTTGTGCATTTTCATACAATTTGCTTATGCCCAACTGACAGTTATGTGTAGGGCTGTAGTTTTATCCTGTTTTTGTTAACAGTTAGTTCAGGAATCATGTTACACTTGTTCTCAACCCTGCTTGTGCTTCTATATCCACTCAGGATATATTATTATAGATGAACCATCAGTTAAATCAAGTTCCCAGCATATCCATAAGTAAAAAGAGTATTGGACCTGATCAAAATAATCAACTTAACTGAGCACAGCTTGTTTCAATCCAAATTCAAATTACAGCAAGCTTTTCAAAATCACTGACTTAAGATCATTAATGTACTTGGCAGCACACCCAGAGTACCTACTGTGTTATGAAATGGTTTATACATAATAAAACCCTCCATGTATGGTTTATAAGCGTTTTTTCAAAACGCTTATAAACCATACATATTTTTTATTTTTTTGAGAAAGTAAAAATGCACAAAGTTTCCTGTGAGGGTTAGGTTTAGGTGTAGGGTTGGTGAATGGCGATAGAATATACAGTTTGTACAGTATTAAAACCATTACGCCTATGGGATGAACCCACTTTTCACAAAAACAAACATGTGTGTGTGTGTGTGTGTGTGTGTGTGTCTGTGTGGGTTAGGGTTAGGTTAGGGTACGGTTAGGGTTAGGGTTAGAAAAACGACGAGGCTTTGGAGTACATGTTCCCAACACATTTCTCACTGCCAATAGAAAATTACATACCCTTCAGATTATTCAAAAATTATTTTTATAAGAGAGATTTTTTTTTAAATGTAGTTTAAAAACTAAATGTACAGGGAGTAAGTCACATGTAGAGGGTGAACTTTGCACTCCTTGTTGACTTGCACATTACTGTAACCTGATGGTTTGGCTTTGACTCACAGAAGCTTATTAAACCTGAAAACAGAGCTTTAGGGTTTGAGTCACAAGTATCAGTCAGCACTGAGTCAGATCTGCTCTCTGCAGCCACGATCAAGTATCTCAATAAACATTCCTCATCCTCTGCAAAACAGAAGGAAAGGCCAGAGGGAATCTGGAGCCTCTTTATTCTCTCCTCTAGTTTACTAAAGCTCTCCGGGGACTAAAACAAAGACAGATGGTTGTTTTCTGTCTAATGAGCTGATGATGTGGTGAGAGATATCTGATCCTGGTCTTTTGGAGGAAAAACGGTGTCATTGTAGGAGCTCAATATTTGTCATTGTGCGTGTTTCTGACTGAGATTAACCTAACAAGAAAAGGAAAAAGACCAAATAAGGAAAAAACTCAAAAACAGGAGAACGGCAGTCCATGATTGTTTCATGATTGATATATATGAGGCTATATTTTTCTTTACGCCATGAAGATTTGCTATGCCAACAATTACAAACCCGATTCCAAAAAAAGTTGGGACACTGTACAAATTGTGAGTAAAAAAGGAATGGAATAATTTACAAATCTCAAAATCTTATATTTTATTCACAATAGAATATAGATAACATATCAAATGTTGAAAGTGAGACATTTTGAAATGTAATGCCAAATATTGGCTCATTTTGGATTTCATGAGAGCTACACATTCCAAAAAAGTTGGGACAGGTAGCAAGAAGAGGCCGGAAAAGTTAAATGTACATATAAGGAACAGCTGGAGGACTAATCTGCAACTTATTAGGTCATTTGGCAACTGCAGTGTTTGAAGTTATCATCATCTACAGTGCATAATATCATCAAGGGTCAAGGCCGGAAAACCATACTGGATGCTAGTGATCTTCGGGCCCTTAGACGGCACTGCATCACATACAGGAATGCTACTGTAATGGAAATCACAACATGGGCTCAGGAATACTTCCAGAAAACATTGTCGGTGAACACAATCCACCGTGCCATTCGCCGTTGCCAGCTAAAACTCTATAGGTCAAAAAAGAAGCCATATCTAAACATGATCCAGAAGCGCAGGCATTTTCTCTGGGCCAAGGCTAATTTAAAATGGATTGTGGCAAAGTGGAAAACTGTTCTGTGATCAGACGTATCAAAATTTGAAGTTCTTTAAAGTGCGTGTAGCATGGGCAGCTTACACATCTGGAAAGGCACCATCAATGCAGAAAGGTATATCCAAGTTCAACAACATATGCTCCCATCCAGACGTCGTCTCTTTCAGAGAAGACCTTGCATTTCCAACGTGACAATGCCAGACCACATACTGCATCAATTACAACATGAGCAACTTGACTCCTCAATTCCCAGATGTTTGCAGACTGTTATAAAAAGAAAAGGGGATGCCACACAGTGATAAACATGGCCTTGTCCCAACTTTTTTGAGATGTGTTGTTTGCCATGAAATTTAAAATCAACTTACTTTTCCCTTAAACTATCATGGCTTGATAGTTGTTTTCAGTTAAATAGCTGTCAGGAGTCTAGTTTTATTCCTCTGCTTGTTTCTCTTCTCTCTCTGTCTTTCACGTGCGCTCTCCTATAGCTGAACTAATTCTCAATGAGCGTTCACTCTCCTGCTCTTCTCAAATCTGTTTCCCTCTTGCCCTGATTTTCTGGTTATTTAGACCTCATGTTATTTTCCCCTCTTGTCGATTTATTGTTTGTTCTTTCATGTCCATTACTGATGCATGAGTATTATTGCTACTGATTCTTGTCCTGTATGTGCGTATGTCAGCTGAGTTACTGCTCTGGCTTTCCTAAGTCAAGTCTGATTCTCTGTGCTGCACTTACTGCCTGATGGAGCCTGCACTTGTCTCTACCTGTGAGCACTACCTGGACGTCGTTCATCCAGCCTGATTTCAGTCTGGATTTCGTTTTTCTGTTCTGTGTTCATGGTGAGCATGATTTCACCAAGTACAACATGTTCCTGGATCAACATCCTTGTTGATCCTGGAACAACATTCCAATCAACCAATCAGAATTGAGATAACTTTTCAGAAAATATCTGTTTTAGGCTTAAAATCAGGGTAAAAATCTAAAAAATAAATAAATAAAATAATCTTAAAATCTTCTATGCCCTTGTTAATCATTTCCAACTGATTTAAGGAATGAATTATGGGTGCGGTTAGGTTTAGGGGTAGGGATTTGGTTAAACGTATATTTTTGGACAATAATGTTGATCCAGGAACATGTCTTACTTGGCAAAATCACGATGACCCTGTGTTCACCTAGACGACCTGTGATCGGAAGACAGCCTGTGTTGCATTTATTCTCTTTAATTTCAATAAATCATTAACTTTCACTTTTGGGTCTATTTCGAACTGTGAAAAAAAGCATTATGTGCTCATCTTTAAAAAAGATTATATATTTAGAGTTCAAATTGATGCAAGATTCATCAGCTAATAAGCAAAGGATGTGGTTGAAGATGTGCAGGCAATGTGATGCTATTTGTGATGGGTGAACTAGAATTATGAAACTAGATGACATCCTGGCATTTCTACCACAGAAACACTCTTGAGCCTTCAGATACTGACTCACAGAGAAACCACACACACACCATCAACACACCCTGAGCAACAGCCACAAAACAACACACAAAAACAGATGAAATCAAACCGCTTTTAACAAAAATTATGTTCACCCTTTTTTAACCTTGATTATAATACAAAATGTCTCTAGAGCAGCAAATCAGCGTATTAGAATGATTTCTGAAGGAGCATGTGAACCTGAAGACTAAAGCATTCAGAAAATTAAGTTTTGTATCAAAGGAGTAAATTATATATTAAATTATATAAAAATAGAAAATTGTTATTTTAAATTATTAAAATGTTTCACAATAATACTGTATTTACTTTATATTTTAACAAATAAAAGCAGCCTTTGTGAACATAAGAGACTTCTGTCAAAAAGATACATTTTAACAACCCCAACATTTTTATTGCATTTTAAAAGTGAAAGCTAAACATTATGTGGATGAAAACCTGTTGAACACATGCCACTCAAACAAGACCCACGCTGTGGTTTGAGGACTATTGGTGACGCAGATAACCACTGTTTACTCCAGCTATCATGCTAATCTAAACCATGCCAAACTGAACAGGATCCAGAGACCAGCACAGGCCTGAAAAATGAGTGAGATACAGAATGAGCAGTGCTTAAAAAAATGCATGAGAGAGGGACAGTGTGCAAAACTATATCAGCAATTTGATTATGAAACATTTGACTGCGAGTGAACTTCAACACTGTCTTAAGGAGATCAGTGGCTGTGAGGTATTAAACTGAAGGATCTTCAGTTTGTGTGTGATAATAAAACACTAAAAAGTGAAGTGAGTATTTCTGACATTATTTAATGCACTATAAGTGACTGCTCAACCAAATGATGCTTGTGGGTGGGACTTCCTGTTTTCTGTTGAAGTAGGAGACATTATGTGGGCTCTTCTGAACTGAGTCAGCAAATGCAAGGCCTGAGAGGAGATATTATGTAAAAAGTATTACGCTGTCAAAATGAAAAGATCATAGCAGTCAATTCTGCTCAGGCAAGTAAAATTCTACGCAAAATCTTCATAAATCTGTGGGATACTGCTAGTGACACAAAAATTACACACTTCACTTTTAAATGTAATCATGCTGTAATCTTACAGGGTTTTGAGACTAAAAGACACATTGTTCATTTCCACTGGAACGGCAGTAACTGCAGAACAAGCGTGCTTGTAAAGTGAGCCGCTCTGACATCATCAAGCTGAAACACCACATGTTTTACTGCCTCTTCTTGAGTTAGTGATCAAACAGACAGTCTGGTGAAGGGGAGAGTGTTTGTGGTGTCAGTCCAACTTCTGCAAACACTTCATGTGTTTTAGTTATTTCCCTTCAGCAATCGAGAGCCTGTGATGTGATCACCAGGCTTTAAAAGACAATGAGATATTATTGTAGCCCTGCTGTGCTTCATAGCACAGTAATTATGTGATCAAAATATCACATTTTGAAGGCACTCCAATCATTTCTGTGCTGTCTGCTTTATGAAAAAGTGTCTAAGAGAAATAGAGAGAGAGAGAGAGAGAGAGAGAGAGAGAGAGAGAGAGAGAGAGAGAGATTAGAAACCACATGCTCTCTTAAAACTAACACCAAGTCTTAAAGGAAAAGTCCACCTATAAATAAAAATCCTGCCATCATTTACTTATAAGCTATATGACTTCATTTCTCTGCAGAAAACAAACAACGATATTTTGAAAAACAAGAGTGCTTTTTGTCCACACAATGAAAGTCAGTGGAGACTAATGGAGTTGTTTTGGAGCCTAGTAAATTTTAAATAATAATAATAATAATTTTTTACAATTACATTAAATTTACATTTATAATTCTAAACAAGTAAATGTTTTATAATAATAAAAATATTATTAAATAATGAATTAAGTAATTATATTTAATGAATAATTTATTATTTATCATAAACGACTATATTATTCATTATAAAATAATAATAATAATTATTATTATTATTATTATTATTATTATTATTATTATATTTAATAAATTATTTTGCATTTACATTTTGTCATTTAGCAGACACTTTTATCCAAAGCGACAGATAAGGACAAATGAGGACAACAGAATCAATCAAACTGACAAAAGAGCAACAATATGGCAAGTCTCGGTTAGTACACTTACCAGGGTATTTTATATGTTTATGTGTATATATGTACATGTTTTATTTAATTCATTATTGTATAAAAATGTATATCATAATTGTAAGAATGGTATATATTTGTAAATGTAGGACTAGAAAAAATGTAGCACTCCAAACAGAAAAAAAGTTCTTGTACTGCAGGTCCTTGTACTACAGGTGCGTAGAGCCAATGGCATAGGAATAAACAAGAGGAGTGGCTAGCCGCACACTGATCCACCCAAGACTGGAAGTCTACAAAAATTATTTTATTTTTCAAATTGCATCGTGCAAAAAGGTGCAAAGTGCATGTGGGTTAAAAACAGAATAGACACCAGCAAACGTTTCAGCGCATTGCTATCTTCAGTGCTCATTTAGCAAACAACATTCACCCTTTTTAAGCAAGTCAGAAATTAAGGACAATCAGCTGAATGCAGTTATCTCAGAATCTCAATTGTCTCGTAGAATTACAAACAAGTATATATATATACACACACATTTCAAATGAACAACTTCCGATGATAATACAGCATTACAGACACACAAAAAGAAAGAATGTTTTACAAAAATCAAGAAAATTCAAGTTCTTCATTCATACCCTCAGGAAATAAAGATTTAAGTTCAAAGATCCAAAAATCCTCCCTTTGCAATAATTTTCTATCTCTATCTCCACCTCTCCTGTGAGGTAGAATCCTCTCGATGCCCATTTGTAAATGATAATCATTATAAATGTTAATTATTCGGACAGTGTAATAATTTAAAAAATGATAGGATGTTATTAGAATGTTACAATTATTGTATAATATTAACAGTAAAATAATAATAATAATAATAATAATAATTTTGATGATGATGATGATGATTATTATTTTATAAATTTTTAAAAAACAAACAAATGTGTGTGTGTGTGTGTGTGTGTGTGTGTGTGTGTGTGTGTGTGTGTGTGTGACAGGAAGTGTTCTTACCCTGTCTGTCCTGATCAAACTCTTCAGAGAGCAGGTGATAGCAGCAGCTCACACTGCAAACAGCACACAGCTCCTGTATGGCCCTGAATATCTGCAGAGTTTTGGGGGCCAAATCTCCACATGTATGCAGGTCAACCAAAACTACATCCTGGACACCACACAGAGAAAAGAGAGAGGGAGAAAAAAAAAAAAAAACTTGCAGGTTGAACCACATGGACAGATAGGAGCACAGGTAGCCTTTCCCTGAACCCATGATCTTTCATCTGAGATGAAGAATTCAATATTAAATTCAGTTTGTTTTTAACTAAAGCACATTTGAAACATTTTACTTGTTTGACTGGACAGCATTTGGTCAAACAAGCCTCAACCCCAGACATTGCCTGCATAAATTAATCTGGTCAGAACTTCGTCTGATGACACTCCTACGGACAGACAGTGCATGAAATATGACCTTCTGATAACCTTGAATGTGACATGCATAATAATCCCAATAAAGATCCAGTGGAATGTAAATATGTTTTTCAGTGCTTCTGATCTGACTGCAGTTACCTTCTATAATGTCTCCAGTCATCAGTATTAGATTCTGCATCAGATCTTCCAGCTGCATACAGACCCCAGACCTGGTAAACAGTAGGCTTTCACTGCTCTCATCTGTCCACCAACTTCTTTGAGGCATTGCAGTAACCAAAGATATTGTTTTCCTTCTTTAAATGGAAATATATTTATATAATTATATAAATAAATATTTAGAAATGCGTATATATATATATATATATATATATATATATATATATATATATATATATATATATATATATATATATATATATATATATAAAAGGATGCCCTATGAATCAGACTGAACAGAAGTTCTCTTACCTTCTATCGCCCTCATGCGGTCTTGTGAGGAACTGATAGCACACAACAGTTCCTCTGGACTCAAACACGCGAACGTGCTCCAAACATCACGCGTGTAAAAGTCCACAGTGTGCGCATTTGAGATACTTAACGATATGGAGAGAAAGCGCTTAACCTCATCTATTGTTCACGGACACAGAACAGTGCGAATATTAAGCGTTAGCAGCAGCTGTCGACTCAGTATTTAAGACATAAGTAGTCAAATCAGGATCAGTGAGCGACCGAATGTTCGGCCATGTTGGGTGTACCAGTCTGCGTTTTGTTGAATTGGGGATTTGAATATGTTGCCCTTACAAAAATGCCGTTTTTTGATAAGTAATGACTTTCGACCTTTTCCACGTCATAATTGTGCGTCTTTACACGAGAAACATCGGTTTTGTCCACAATCCAGTGCGAGCAGATGCTGAGTTAACGTGAGACATGGCACCTTTAAAACAAAATGATAAAAGTAAAGGTCCAAATAGAGGAAAATGCTTTAATAACAAATTTGCACATGGCGGTTTATCACACAACGCCAAAAAGAAAAGAAAATGGGTTCCGGAGAACAAAGTTTTTGATGGTGGTTTAAAAGAGGGTGAGTAAATGTGTTTTCGATGTAGAAAATTCACATTGAATAAACTAATTTGACATAAGGGGCAAATAAAAGACGTCTGAAATGAGGGGACAAAATCTAGGGTAAAACGCATATACCTAGTTCTTAGATATGCTTTATTAGTATTCATGTTGGTTAACGTTACATACATTTTTCAAACTTGATACCATGTACTGTATATATACTAATATATATTTTTGTTATTTACACTATGAACCAGTATATACATTAAATAGTTCATAGTGTGCATACAAACGACTAAACTTGAAATGAATTCAGTTTGAATCTCATCTCTCTCATTCTTTCTCAGGTCAGGGGTTTGCTTTCAAAAGGAAGGAGAAAATAAAACATGAATACAACAAACTTCTTCGAAAAGAGAGGAAGAAAATGCAACCATCAAAAATCCATTTAGAGGAGGAATATCCCGAGCATCTGAGACATCTATACCTGGCGGAACGAGAACGACTAGACGAAGAAGAACAAGAAAAAAAGAAGAAAAGATGTAAAGGGAGAGCAGTAGATGAAGAGACAGAAGTAGACGATGAACTAAAATCAGTGCTGGATTCTCCTTTCACTGAGAAACATATCTCAAACACAACAACTGACAAAATAGCCTCTGATTCAGCTAATGAACCAGCAGAGTCTGACAGGTACAGTAACAGTTTTATACACACACACACACAAATATACAAAGGCACATTACTGATTTATGATTTGTGTCATCAGCTCCCACAAGACTCCCACAAGATTCATACAAGAAAAGCAGAAGCAGAAAATGTCATCGTATCAGAAGACAAAGCAAGAATATGAAAGGATAAAGGAGGAACGTGCACGAAAAAGAGAGGTGAGGAAATCAAACCTAGCAAATTTATCATTATGATGGAATTGTTGTACAGTTTTCTATTCCCTAATGAATCTCATGTCATTAAAGGGTTAGTTCGCCCAAAAATGAAAATTATGTCATTAATAACTCACCCTTATGCTGTTCCAAACATGTAAGGCCTCCTTTTATCTTCGGAACACAGTTTAAGATATTTTAGATTTAGTCCGAGAGCTCTCAGTCCCTCCATTGAAGCTGTGTGTACGGTATACTGTCCATGTCCAGAAAGGTAAGAAAAACATCATCAAAGTAGTCCATGTGACATCAGAGGGTCCGTTGGAATTTTTTGAAGCATCGAAAATACATTTTGGTCCAAAAATAGCAAAAACAACGACTTTATTCAGCATTGTCTTCTCTTCCGTGTCTGTGTGAGAGAGAGTCCAAAACAAAGCAGCTGGATATCTGGTTCGCGAACGAATCATTCAGTTCACCAAATCGAACTGAATCGTTTTAAACGGTTCGCTTCTCTAATACGCATTAATCTACAAATGACTTAAGATGTTAACTTTTTTTAATGTGGCTGACACTCCCTCGGAGTTCAAACAAACCAATATCCCGGAGTAATGCATGCACTCAAACAGTACACTGACTGAACTGCTGTGAAGAGAGAACTGAAGACGAACACCGAGCCGAGCCAGATAACGAACAATAGACTGACTCGTTCACGAGTGAAGAACCGGTTGCATCGGTGTTCGGATCACCAGTAGTTCTTTCGGACAGTTCGATTCAATAAACCGGTTGAAGAAAACGGTTCACCAGTTCTTTTGCGCTCGACGTAATGGCGTCATTGCCGATGATTGCCCTTGATTCAAGCCTTCGGTTTACCCACACCCATAACACTAGCACAGAATCAGTTCAGAATCAATCACCAAAAGAATCAGTTCAGTTCAGACGCTCTGTGTGTCAGTCTGCTTCACGCTGAATCACACATGCACAGTATCATCAGCTCCTCGGTTCACGAATCGGACGCGTCTGACAGAAACGGTTCTTGACACGTGAACGAGTCAATGTTTTGTTCGTTATCTGGCTCGGCTTGGTGTTCATCTTCACAGCAGTTCAGTCAGTGTACTGTTTGAGTGCATGCATTACTCCGGGATATTGGTTTGTTTGAACTCAGAGGGAGTGTCAGCCACATTAAAAAAGTTAACATCTTAAGTCATTTGTGGATTAATGCGTATTAGAGATGCGAACCGTTTAAAACGATTCAGTTCGATTTGGTGAACTGAATGATTCGTTCGCGAACCGGATATCCAGACTGCTTTGATTTGAACTCTCTCTCACACAGACATGGAAGAGAAGACAATGCTGAATAAAGTCGTCGTTTTTGCTATTTTTGTATCAAAATGTATTTTCGATGCTTCAAAAAATTCTAACTGACCCTCTGATGTCACATGGACTACTTTGATGATGTTTTTCTTACCTTTCTGGACATGGACAGTATACCATGGACAGTATACCGTACACACAGCTTCAATGGAGAGCTCTCGGACTAAATCTAAAATATCTTAAACTGTGTTCCGAAGATAAAAGGAGGCCTTACATGTTTGGAACAGCATAAGGGTGAGTTATTAATGACATAATTTTCATTTTTGGGCGAACTAACCCTTTAAGGACCCATTTTGTCATGTGAACATACAGTTGAATCATCCTGTACATTGTTTAGTAAATGATTAATGGATGTTTTACTATGCGTGTCTGTGTAGGAATTCTTGAAAGACAAAGCTCAGCGAGAAGAGGCTCTGAAGAAATACAAGGAGAAGAAAACGGCAACATATCAGTTGCTGAAAAGAAAAACCAAAAAGGGTCAGCCCAACCTTAACCTGCATATGGAGCTGTTGCTGCAAAAGATTCAAGCTCAGCGCAAATAATTCATTATCATTCACAAAATTACACTGTAAAGTTAAAATGCACCATTACTCAATAAACTGTGCAGTTTGGGGGTGAGATTGTATTTTTTACCTCAAGGATGTGCATACATTTGCATATTATCTTTTTCTTTCCCAGTAATATTTCTTGTAAATAAATTATACTCTTCTTAAGTTAATTCAAGATGACAGTACAGGACTAATGCCAGGCCCAGGACAGTAAGCTTATGGAAAAACATGAAGCTTTATAATATCTATTATGTTGTAAATCTATTTTTATCATTATATTTAGGTAAATAATGCTGTCAGCAGCCTAAAAGTGCAATAGTACCTAAAAATACTTTATTAAACATTTATAGCATTACTTTCTTCTTTTCTCTAACCACTTTTTAAAAAGTATTTTTTGTGACATGATGTTGGAATGATATATTTTGTTTATTAGGTGAAAAACATTGACATCAAAATAATAGACCAAATGCTAAAATACAAATATTTAAATGTGTTGATACTGCATTTTGCAAAGCATCTTATTTTTAATACAAAAATATTTAAAATAACATAAAAACATAAGGCACTGATGCATTAGTAGCAATATGAGAAGCTCCCAGCATTTCCAGTAACTAATATGATTTCATGAACAGTGGCAGAGGGTGTGGCCATGGAGTCATATGGCCCCTCCTTTTTTGTGTGACACCTCCCCCACATCATCATAGTCTGTTTAAAAAAAAAAAAAAAAAAATCACGTTCATTGTTACATTCATGATTTAGTTTAAATAGGGTTTCAATTAGCAACATAATGATTAAAAGTAGATTATGCAAAAAGATGACAAAAAACAATTGCTGTCATCATTCACCATACTCCTCCTGATCTCCCTCTGATACACATGTGAAATAAAACCTTGTAACACAGCTTGTGTCATTCATCTCATTCTCCTCATGAGAATGAGACTATTAGATTTAACCTGATAAAGCCATGTTGGTTCATTAATTGTAGAAACATGTTATGTCCAATAACGATGACACCATCATAATGATCTAGTGTGTCCACTACACATACATAAAGATATAAACAGAACAAATGTCACATTACTATATCAGCTCTAAGAGAGAGAAAAATATTTTATATCAGAGATGTCCTAACCTGTTTCTGAAGGGACACTGTCCTGCAGAGTTTAGCTCCACCCTAATTAAACAACTGTCCTGAACCAAAGTAATCAAGGTCTTCAGACTCACTAAGTGCTTCTCAGATGGAATACACATCCTAGTGAGGACACATCCTTCCTAGTCCAGTCCTTCTGAGGATTCAAGGCTAGAATGATATGGTGCACATGGCTGCATCATAAATGTTTCTGTCACAGAGAAAATACTACTAGAATTATAATTGGAATAATACTTTATACTGAACAATTTTTTTTAATGCAGTACAGGTAATGAATGTCTGGGGTCTCTCACTGGTTTACATTACACATATTTTAGCATTATGTGTTTCTTCTACAACTAAACAAATAAAAACAATACTTTCACCTAAAAAAAAGTTGGGACACTGTACAAATTGTGAATAAAAACAGAATGCAATGATGTTGTTTCAAATTTCAATATTTTATTCAGAATACAAGATGACATCAAATGTTTAAACTGAGAAAATGTATAATTTTAAGGGAAAAATAAGTGGATTTTAAATTTCATGGCATCAACACATCTCAAGGCCATGTTTACCACTGTGTGGCATCCCCTCTTCTTTTTATAACAGTCTGCAAGCGTCTGGGGACTGAGGAGACAAGTTGCTCAAGTTTAGGAATAGGAATGTTGCTCAACTGTCTTAGGTCTTCTTTGTCGCATCTTCCTCTTTATGATGTGCCATATGTTTTCTATGGGTGAAAGATCTGGACTGCAGGCTGGCCATTTCAGTACCCGGATCCTTCTTCTACGCAGCCATGATGTTGTAATTGATGCAGTTTGTGATCTGGCATTGTCATGTTGGAAAATGCAAGGACTTCCTTGAAAGAGACGACGTCTAGATGGGAGCATGTTGTTCTAGAACTTGGATATACCTTTCAGCATTGATGGTGCCTTTTCAGATGTGTAAGCTGCCCATTCCACACGCACTCATGCAAGCTCACACCATCAGAGATGCAGGCTTCTGAACTGAGCGCTGATAACAACTTGGGTTGTCCTTGTCCTCTTTAGTCCGGATGACATGGCGTCCCAGTTTTCCAAAAATAAATTATTTTGATTCGTCTGACCACAAAACAGTTTTCCACTTTTCCACAGTCCATTTTAAATTAGCCTTGACCCAGAGAAAATACCTGCACTTCTGGAGCATTCCTGTATGTGATGCAGTGCCTTCTAATGGCTGAAGATCACGGGCATCCACAGTATGGTTTTCCGGCCTTGACCCTTACACACAGAGATTGTTTCAGATTCTCTGAATCTTTGGATGATATTATGCACTGTAGATGATGATAACTTCAAACTCAATTGCAATTTTTCTCTGAGAAACTCCTTTCTGATATTGCTCCACTATTTTTCGCTGCAGCATTGGGGGAATTAGTTATCCTCTGCCCATCTTGACTTCTTGAGAGACCCTGCCACACTGAGAGGCTCTGTTTTTTTTTTTTTACACCCAATCATGTTAACAATTGACCTAATAAGTTGCAAATTGGTCCTTTAGCTGTTCCTTATATGTACATTTAACATTTCCGGCCTCTTCTTGCTACCTGTCCCAACTTTTTTGGAATGTGTAGCTCTCATGAAATCCAAAATGAGCCAATATTTGGCATGACATTTCAAAATGTCTCACTTTCAACATTTGATATGTTATCTATATTCTATTGTGAATAAAATATAAGTTTATGAGATTTGAAAAAATTATTCCATTCCTTTTTTACTCACAATTTATACAGTGTCCCAACTTTTTTGGAATCGGGTTTGTTATACAGTGTCCCAACTTTTTTGGAATTGGGTTTGTGTGTGTATATATATATATATATATATATATATATATATATATACAGTCTTGTTCAAAATAATAGCAGTACAATGTGACTAACCAGAATAATCAAGGTTTTTAGTATATTTTTTATTGCTACGTGGCAAACAAGTTACCAGTAGGTTCAGTAGATTGTCAGAAAACAAACAAGACCCAGCATTCATGATATGCACGCTCTTAAGGCTGTGCAATTGGGCAATTAGTTGAAAGGGGTGTGTTCAAAAAAATAGCAGTGTCTACCTTTGACTGTACAAACTCAAAACTATTTTGTACAAACATTTTTTTTTCTGGGATTTAGCAATCCTGTGAATCACTAAACTAATATTTAGTTGTATGACCACAGTTTTTTAAAACTGCTTGACATCTGTGTGGCATGGAGTCAACCAACTTGTGGCACCTCTCAGCTGTTATTCCACTCCATGATTCTTTAACAACATTCCACAATTCATTCACATTTCTTGGTTTTGCTTCAGAAACAGCATTTTTGATATCACCCCACAAGTTCTCAATTGGATTAAGGTCTGGAGATTGGGCTGGCCACTCCATAACATTAATTTTGTTGGTTTGGAACCAAGACTTTGCCCGTTTACTAGTGTGTTTTGGGTCATTGTCTTGTTGAAACAACCATTTCAAGGGCATGTCCTCTTCAGCATAGGGCAACATGACCTCTTCAAGTATTTTAACATATGCAAACTGATCCATGATCCCTGGTATGCGATAAATAGGCCCAACACCATAGTAGGAGAAACATGCCCATATCATGATGCTTGCACCTCCATGCTTCACTGTCTTCACTGTGTACTGTGGCTTGAATTCAGAGTTTGGGGGTCGTCTCACAAACTGCTTGTGGCCCTTGGACCCAAAAAGAACAATTTTACTCTCATCAGTCCACAAAATGTTCCTCCATTTCTCTTTAGGCCAGTTGATGTGTTCTTTGGCAAATTGTAACCTCTTCTGCACATGCCTTTTTTTTAACAGAGGGACTTTGCGGGGGATTCTTGAAAATAGATTAGCTTCACACAGACGTCTTCTAACTGTCACAGTACTTACAGGTAACTCCAGACTGTCTTTGATCATCCTGGAGGTGATCATTGGCTGAGCCTTTGCCATTCTGGTTATTCTTCTATCCATTTTGATGGTTGTCTTCCGTTTTCTTCCACGTCTCTCTGGTTTTGCTCTCCATTTTAAGGCATTGGAGATCATTTTAGCTGAACAGCCTATCATTTTTTGCACCTCTTTATAGGTTTTCCCCTCTCTAATCAACTTTTTAATCAAAGTACGCTGTTCTTCTGAACAATGTCTTGAACGACCCATTTTCCTCAGCTTTCAAATGCATGTTCAACAAGTGTTGGCTTCATCCTTAAATAGGGGCCACCTGATTCACACCTGTTTCTTCACAAAATTGATGACCTCAGTGATTGAATGCCACACTGCTATTTTTTTGAACACACCCCTTTCAACTAATTCAACTAATTCAACTAATTGCCCAATTGCACAGCCTTAAGAGCGTGCATATCATGAATGCTGGGTCTCATTTGTTTTCTGAGAATCTACTGAACCTACTGGTAACTTGTTTGCCACGTAGCAATAAAAAATATACTAAAAACCTTGATTATTCTGGTTAGTCACATTGTACTGCTATTATTTTGAACAAGACTGTATATTGCATAACATAAGGAAATTGAACAAGCTCACTGTCGATTTAAATTTTCAGATAATTCATTTTTTGTGAATTGGTATCTGTGCAAAGGATTGTAGGTAACTGAAGGACAAAAAGGACACACCTGAGAAGCACCTGCTAGAAACATCCAGACCAAGTGTGTTAGAGATGGATGAAGCTAAACTCTTGGACCTCCAGGAGCAGGACTGGACATGCCTGCTTTATGTATTTAAATATTTAATCTAATTACAGAATAACAAAGTGATACCTGTCTCACAATCTGGTTTCAGTCCTTCAGAGATGACATCATCATAGTATCCCGGTGTGATTTGCTTAATCTCTTCTGAATCAAAACGTGTGGTATTTTTGGGCATATTGGAATATTTTTTAGAAACAAAATGTAAAATATTATTTTGCAGGTCTGCTATTTTTAATAGGATAAACGTTTTAGTATAATGAACAGCTGAGTCATTGGTGACATTTAATTTACTGGAATAATTCTGTTTGTGTGATTTTGAGTGTGAATTACATTTTATATATATTTCATTTAGTTTGAACATCAAATGCTTTATTTTTAGGTAATAATTTCAATATATTTCAGCACTCTAACCTGAGAGAAGCTCATCAGCATTTTCATACCCAGAATGCAGTTCTTCAGAGATGAGACTCCCTGTTAAAGGAGAACACAACAGTCAGAAACATGTTCATCATTACAAACAGACTAAATCCTCATTTTCTCTGCATCATAAAGCATTGTGTTAGTGAAAACATAACAAAAATGTCAATTACATGCATTTTAAAAAAAAGTTTGAGACAGAATGTTTTTGTTGGGCCAATTAGCTAACACACACACACACACACACACACACACACACACAATGTATCCTCACATGAACCCATTCCTCACTGCCTTCCAGAAATACACTCAGGAAGAGACGCAGTCTGACACACAAACACATGAACATGCACCTGCAGCTCTGTGGTTTTCTGTCAGGAATTCTGTGGTTTGAAGCAGGAGGTTTAACAGGACTAATAATAGATGAACATCAACTGCCTGACAGACTCTTATTAATGGTATTAAATGAGATTGATGGCTCATGTCTCACCCCTCTGAGTGAAGTGATTGTGTCTGTGCTGAATTTCCTCATAAACGGCCTCAGACATCGTCCTGTGTCTCCTCTTAGAGAGAGCTGTGAGTGTAGACAGACAAACCTGCTGTCAGTTCACAACACATGACTGATCACACACTGAATAAGACACAATATGACAGTCTCTGGATCTCTCCTACCTCTCCTCATCACTCTGTTCTGCTGAATCAGTATAAGCAGTGGCACTAAGAGCAGTAAGAGCACAACTCCCAGAACAATCACAAGCACTGAGGGAGACACTGGTGGAGGAGTTTGTGAAGGAGAGACTGATGTTGAGTGCACTGGAGGAGAAACTGGAGAAGAAGCTGATGATGTTGTGGCAGGAGTAGTGGACACTGACACATCTGGCAAAATGGACACAAACACATTAAAAAAAATGATGAATGCATAAAATGATCTAAAATTAAATGTTTTCCTCAGTGTGACCTGCACAAGTGAGTCCAGCGTGCTCTTTGTGGGAGCAGTCCGTGTGGTTATTCAGGGAGAGAGGACAGTCCCACAGGTGAATCTCATTCCCTCTGCACTCGACTTTGTTCATCCACACAACACCTTCACCAGCACCAAAGACTGAATTCCCATCAGACCTCAGTGCTGCTCCACAACCCAGCTGCCTGCAGACCACCTGAGCATCGCTGATGTCCCAGTGATCATCACAGACTGAGACCCACACACCGTTATGATACACCTCCAGCCTCCCAGAGCACCGGCCGTCCCCTCCACTCAGTCTGAGAGGAACATGATCTAAAACACACACATCAGCACTGACCAGCTTCAGCACAACATTTACAACAAAACACAAACTAATATTAAAACTGTGATTATTTTTTGAGGTTAATAATTTCTATTTTGAAAATGCATACATAAATAATTTAACAGTAATTTGCTAGGAAAATATAGGCTTACATTAACAAACATTGAACAGATTTGTTGTAAATAAACTTACTTGAACACTGTCTCTGGTAAGGAGATGGTGAGGTAAAACATGTCAGACGACTCTGAGGCGACTCACGAGTTTCCTCCTCTGAGATTATAACATGATAAAAAAGAAAAGTGGACAGAATATTAGGATGAGAAATCTGTCATCTCTCAGTGAGAACCAATTGTCAGTGTGAAAACTGCTAAACATTTTAACCTTACAAATCATTTCACTCTTCCCATCAGCTCACTTTAGTTCTCAGAAACATTTAATTCAATCAGGACCACTTCCGTCAAGTATATTTATGACAATTATAATTGCATACAGTTAGTGTTGGCGGTATGGTTATGTTCTGGGCAACACTCAACACGACTGTCCATGCAGCCATGCTTGGACAGAGCGGGGAGAGCAGCAAGACAAACCCCCTGGGGTACAGAACAGAACCATTATAAGCATATATAATTACAATTCACAATTACGTGAGTTGTAAACAAAATGCGAGACTGCTTCCAATGAAGAGACTGTAGGGAAAGAACAAGGTTAGATCAGATTACAGGTTCAGTTGGTGGAGTTGGAGTTAATTGCAAGCAGTGATACGATGGAAGAGACACTGAAGAATGGGAATTTAAATAGACCTCAGTCCGCATGTGATAGGTGTCAAGACTGGATTGGTACACGTCAGGAACAGCTGACTGTCAGCTGATGCAAGCGTCACTAACGTGGCCTGACTGAACTAATGCGATGCTCGATGTTGACTTACCCCATTAGACATAAAGATTTATATACTGAAGAGTGATTCTAAAAATGCAGGTGATACAAAAAATAATGACTATGGACAACAAATGTACCTACAATTATAGAATCACCCAGAAGGATTATTATTGAGATCATACTAAAATATTTAAATATCATCCAACCTGAGCAGGTTAATTTTGCCACTTCATCTTCACCACAGTCATTCTGTCCCCAGGGTGAAGATGGACACTGCCACAGATATGAATCATATGGTCGACATGTAACTTTATCCAGCCAGTTAGGAGCTGATTTCACTCTTGCTGTAGAAGCAGACAAAACACCAGATCTTCCACAGTTCAGCTCTTGACAGATCAGACTCGCTGTGTCTCTGTCCATGTGGTTCCAGCACACATTACCCCAGGATCCATTGTAGAAAACCTCCAGATTCCCTTCACAGCCCTCAGTTAACCTGATCTCTTTAAACTCTGGAGAGAAAAGGATGTGCATTTAAACAATAAAAATTCAGGTTGTGATTTACCAAAACAGTGATTTATTTAATATGAGGCTGATGCATGCTTCAAGCACGGATTGCTTCTAAAAACAGATAAGCAAAACTTATTAAAAATAGCTCCATGATGTGTTTTTAAAATACTGAAAAAGAAAAATCTGTATTAATAATACAGTAATATCATTGCAACCATTTTATTATTTTGTAGTCTGTAGTGAACTTTTTTTTCTTATGAAGACAGCTTTTATTAAAAATAATAGTAATTTACTTTCAAATCAATATTTTGTGTTTAAGTATTTGGTAAGTAGTCATGAACTATAAAGTCAGACAGTCATTAACTCAAAACAAACCCCTTCAGACCCATTTTTTCCCTGATCACCATGGATTTCGATGATTACATGGTATATTTTCTGAAAAACAACTATATCTTTGATAAAAATTTCCTTTAGTGTACTGTTTACCTGAGCACACGACTCCTACATCCTCCTTGTGTTGACAGTCATGTTTTCCCCAGCCTGGAGAAGAGCAGCTCCACAGGGACGTCTCATTCCCCTCACACTCCACCTCATCCAGCCATATGGGTCCAGAACCAGGACCAAACCAGGCTGGTACCTGCTGGTTACTGAGGGCCACTCCACACTGCAGCTGTCTGCACACCACATGAGCATCTTTAATTTCCCAGGAGTCATCACACACTGTCCCCCATGAGCCGCTGTGAAAAACCTCCAGCCTCCCTGCACAGTCTCCCCCAGAACCCACCAGCCTGATGGACCCCTGATCTGATATTCAGAGAAAGAAAAACACATTATTGATCACAAACAACTGAAGAATCTGTCCAGATGTTTTTCTTCTCACCAAGGCAGGTGATTGACAGCTGTTGTGTGGAGCTGCAGTTGAGAGTTTGTGGAGATCTGCAGTTCCCCAGATGAGCTTCACTCCCAGAGCACTGGAAGCCCGTCACACACTCATGACTGTGTTCAGGACTGGATGAAGAGGAGCTGTAGAAGTTCAGCACAGAGCCACAACCCAGCTGTCTACAGACCACAGAGGATTCAGAGAGACTCCAGGAGTCCAGCAGAACTCTCCTCCAGACCTGATGGAAGAAAACTTCCACCTCCCCCTCACACTGTCTCTCTCCAGACAACCGCACCAGACCGTCATGAAGAGCCAGAGAGGAATCTGAAGAGAGTATTTATTTATCATTTAGTATTTATCTAAAATATACTTAAAAAATAAGTTGTTTTAGTCTGGAACCCATGACTTCATCACGGCATGAATGGACTCACTAGAGCAGATGACTCCAACATCTCGTCTATGAGAACATTCAGCTCGACTCCATGAAGAGATGGAACATTCTGAGAGTTTAGTTTCATTCCCGTCACAATCAAACACATCAGCCCAGACTTCACCACTTCCCTCTCCAAACCAGTCTGATCCCACAGCAGACACCGCATTCCCACAATTCAGCTGTCTACAGAGGACACTGGCAGCTCTCATATCCCAGCATGCATCACACACTGTGCCCCATTTACTGGAGTACTGACGTTCAACTCGACCAGAACAAGAGTCTGAACCATTTACCAGCCTGAGATCAGTGTAACCTGGACAAAGAACAGAAAGTTTAGTTTAACAGAATAATAATAATAATAATAAAAATGTAAAAAAAAAAAAAAAAAAAAAAACTAGTTTGTGATTCTCTCAATAAGTAACTATTGATCTATTACCAGAACATAACAGTCCAATGGCATTCTCATGGGTGCAATTTTGTTTGAGAGATGATGATGTCGGACACAACGATATATAGGATTCATCTCCACTACACTGGATCTCTTGTTTCCACATCTGAGTGTCTCCTTTACCAAAAGCAGCTGCTCCCAGCACCTGTACAGGAGCCCCACAGCCCAGCTCTCTACACACAACCTCTGCATCCTGTTGGTCAAAGACAGCATCACACACTGACATCCACTTCTGATTTTGAGGCACTTCTACTCTGCCAGAACAGTGAGATCCTCCAACCAGCCTGACTCCTTAAATAAAAAAAATACACATTCAATGATATTTGCTAATTCTTGTCCTAATATTACTTTATAAAGCTAAACCAGATGCCTTTCATCAATTATCAGCAGTTTTGTGTGTGTGTGTGTGTGTGTGTAAAATTCATTTAAAATTCTAACAGTTTTTTTGCTCATGAGAGTGAGTACAATATGTTTTTCATTTAATGGATATCATAAAAAAAATTGATCAAACTGCACCCAGCATGTCATTAAAATGCTCAATCTTTGAATGAGATACTATGTATATTTGATTCACAAAAGAAATCATCTGGAACAAAAATGCATGTTGTCAACAAAATGCTTTTGTGTGTTCCATATATTCATTCAGCATGTCACATAATATTTATATTACATAAAGCAACGAATGTGCAGTATCCTGGAATTCTGTGCGAGAAAAGATTAGTAATTATGAAATAAGTCTAGATGATCTTACCAGAGCAGATGACTCCAGCATCTTCAGCATGATTAGCTTCTATTCCCCATCCATTGAATCTACAGTTTTTCAATGTAAACTCTGATCCAGTACACTGTAAATTAGAAACCCAGACTCTTCCTGATCCTTCACCAAAGTGAGCACCCTTTGGTGCAGTTAAAGCCTCTCCACAGCCAAGTTCTTTACACACCACTGCAGCATCAGGCAAATCCCAGCCAACATCATGCACTGTTCCCCACTGACCATCATGAAGAACCTCCACTCTTCCAGCACAGCGACTGTAACCACCTACTAATCTCACTGTTTCTGAAGGTAAAAGGAAACAAGAAAGATAAAGTAAATTGTTTTATTTATTATTATTTTATTTTTTTTCTCAGTAATTTTGTCAATATGCTCATAGTTCATATTTTTGTCACCTACCAGCACATACAACGCTCACATCGTTCTCATGGGAACAAAATTGTGAAGGTGATGCTGGACAAAGAGCAAACTGATACTCATTTCCTCTGCACTGAATCTCTTGTGTCCACATTTGAACGTCTCCTTTGTCAAAAGCAGCTGCTCCCAGCACCTGTACAGGAGCCCCACAGTCCAGCTCTCTACACACAACCTCTGCATCCTTCTGGTCAAAGGCAGTGGCACACACTGTGTACCATGTGTTCCCATGAGGCACCTCTAACCTCCCAGAACAGCGAGAACCTCCAACAAGCCTGATTCCTAAAATGTTAGTAATAACAAACTGTTTAAAATCATATTATAACATTAAACCCCCCCCCACCCCCCCACCCCCCCCAAATAAAAAAGCTTATATCTCTAGGAGAGGAGTGTTGCGATGTTGTGCTTAAACAGCTTTTTGCCACAATTTTGCCACAAATTAAAGTTGTTTTGAAATCTGCAACTTATCTTAAAGAGTGGAAGACAGAGTGGAAGAAAAAAATTATAACATAATTCTGTATTTTTAGCTAAGCAGAATCATTTTATATGTATATTCTGGTGTCACTATTGCCCTGTCCATGAGGGATAAGGACCAAGTCCAAGCCTAATCAAGTTTATTACTGATATAATACCAAATTTTGCATTTTATTGAAAAGTACCACTAATAGAACATCAGTTTTGAATGAATTTTGTACATTCATTTATTCAAAAGTTTAAGGTCTGTTCTTAACATGTGAAAGTGTAATATAAATATTATATATGAAATTACATAAGAGCATTTCAGGTGGCATTAACCTGACCACAATTCAAATAATAAACCATCTTTATTTTTTTCATGCACTGTAGATCCTTTATGTTTTTACACAGACACAACTTCTGCTTTCACCTCACATCATACAGTGGTTCTATATGATTGATGTAATATTCTGTGATTTCTGCCCTGTAGCTCAATTCTAAATGGTTAAACTCACCATGTATTACTTCGCTCATTTGACTCTCCTGGTGGTTTAAATTCTAATTAAATAATCTACTTAGTACATGCGGGCTTTATAATGTATTTATTTTTTAATGAAATGAAAGGTAGTGATAAAATCAGTCTACCTGAGCAGATAATGCCAACATCTTCACTATGTCCACAGTTATGGCCACCCATTTTTGTTTTTGAGCAATTAAATATTGATGACTCAGATCCACTACATATCACATCATCCATCCAGATTTTTCCTGATCCTGGTCCAAAGTGAGCAGCACGCATTGTGTTTGAATTTTCGTCACAGCCCAGCTCTCTACACACCACTGCAGTGTTTGTCAAAGCCCAGTAATCATCACACACGGTTCCCCATTCTTCATCATAATAAACCTCCACCCTACCAGCACAAGAATCATTACCATTCACCAGCCTCACATTTCCTGCAGACAAGACACAGAATGATGTATATAAAATATGATTGAGAGAAGACAAACAACAGAGAAAAGTCAGCTAAAGAGAGAGGAACAGAGAAAATGACCATGATTGAGAGAAAAAAAGAAACTCACCTTTATATTAATGCAAAGACTACGCATACAGAAGGGGAACTATAAATTGTATTATGACCAATTCATAACACAAACACAAACAGTCAATCACTATAACATCACTAACACATAATGATCCTGAGTGTACATACCAGCTGTGGAGAGTTTGATCACAGAAGACAAAAAAATGAGAGTTAGATAGTTCTCCATCTTTACTGATCATACACTTTGTTTGATCAACTCTGAACTGAAAGGTTCAAGAGAGACAGAGACAGAAAGCTGCACAACCACCAAACAACAAGCCAATCACAAACACTTTTACCTTTTTAAACAGAAGAGAGGAAATCATCAAAAAGCTTCACTGACTAATCAGAAGGCGTATTTATGATTTTCACCATATTTATTAAAAGTATGTCAGCATTGATGAACAGGACTCCTCCTCCATCTGACAGAGACACTTAAATGGGGAGAAACACACAAGAATAAGAAGTGACAAAGTCAAACATACAGGAAACTGATTTCAGTGATAGGTAACATTCCAGTTTATTAACAGCATCAAAGCCCAGCATTTACCGATATAGAAATACTAAAACTCATAACAAATAAGATCATAAAATATAAAATCAAATGTACTTTTTTAAGAATTGTTTTAGCTACTGTTATTCAGAAGTATATTTTAGCAATGCTTGTCAATTCACAGCATATATTAATACATATAGTACTTTAGTAGGGCATTTTGTAAAATAAAATAAAATAAAATAAAATAAAATAAATTATATCTATGGTCATGCACAGTTCATCATACAAGAGCCAAGTTTGCAGCTGCACTTTTATTTATTTAATTCTGCAATACTGATCTATTCCTGTGGGTGGCAGTAAAAAAGAGATGCCAAATTTAATGCCTACAGTAAATGTGCTTCTCCACTTGTGCGACTGAGACATGAGCCACAGTGGAAATACTGTTGTCTGTGCCAGAACCATAGACAGTACAAGAAATGGACACAGCGACCCCATTGGATTCAACGGAGACAAATGAAGTCAATTAGAAGCACGCACTTCCTGGGGGTCGTGCGTACTGCGCAGACTCAAACTGAGCTTGATGACATAGATGTCACATGAGCAACCTGTCTGACAATTGTATGTCTTCTAATAGTTGTGGCAAGAGAAATCAGAATCACCCACCGAATCTTGCAGACGTTATTGAATAATTTTGTCCCATTGCTTTTATGGACTCTCTATGGGCTTCTCCCTTGACTTCATGCCTCCACGTCCCCCCGATTGCCTCATAGACAGTAAAAGATTGCCTGCGAGCTTCTCCTCCTGTCCATATGGTAATTTCTCTACTGTGCGACAGATAGTCGCAGGATATGACTCAATCGTTAACCTATCAGCATGTACGGTCAGGCCACACCCACTCCACCACCATCACACTTAACACTGGCGTACAACTGGGCTGTGTGCTGAGCCCATTCCTTTACTCCCTTTACACCCACGACTGCAAGCCTGTGCATGGATGTCACTCCATAATTAAGTTTGCAGATGACACCACGGTGATTAGCCTCATCACAGACTGCCTACAGGGAAGAGGTACAGCATCTGGCCACATGGCGCGCTGACAATAACCTGCTCCTTAACACCAATAAGACTAAGGAGCTCATTGTGGACTTCAGGATGAAAAAAGGCCCCCATCCACATTAACGGGATGGTTGTTGAACGTGTCTCCAGCTTCAAGTTCCTGGGAACCACCATCTCGGAGGACCTGTCCTGGGCCAAAACACCTCCAGCCTGGTCAAGAAGGCTCACCAGCGCCTCTTCTTCCTCAGGACACTGAAGAAGAACCAGCTGTCTTCAGCCGTCCTGGTGAACTTTTACCGGTGTGCGATTGAGAGTATCCTGACCAGTTGCATCACAGTCTGGTATGGGAACTGCTCAATGGCTGACCGCAAAGCACTGCAGAGGGTGTTGAAAACTGACCAACGCATCACAGGGACACCACTGCCTGCTCTTGAGGACATCCAAAGGAAACACTGTCCACGACGAGCTCGCAGCATTCTCAAGGACTCCCCTGACCACGGACTGCTGAACCTCCTGTCCTCCGGGAGGTACTTCAGGAGCTTCCGGACAAGGACCAGCAGATTCAGGAACAGCTTTTTCCCTAAAACTGTCTCCTGGCTGAACTCTGTCCTGTGACACCCCTCTACACCACACACACAGACTCCTCCCCCTCTTCAACACTACATCTGACTGATTTATTTATTTACAACAAGCAAGAAAAAAAAAAAACAGTAACTTGTTATTACTTGCACTACTGTCTGTTCATCCAGGAACACTGAATAATCCATTTGCACACTGAAATATGTTCTCAAACTTAGTTGGTTGGCAATGGGAAATTGTAAATCTAACTTAGTTAGCAACTATGGTTTTGGGAAATGCTCTCCTGAGCAACATTTATCCTGACCAATACTTTTTTTATTACGTCTTATTTTCAGTCTGTTGTTTAGAATAAGAACTAGCAATTCCTGAAATAATCTTTTGAATACTGTTCTTTATTATTAAGCCATAATAAACTGAAGTTATTTTAAATTGATTTGTATGGTTTATAGATAAGAAATATGACTTTTAAACGTGTTACAGTTTGTTGATTTACATATAACTCAACACTTCTACAGCTTGAGAAAAGATGCAAGTATTATTCTTATTTATCTATTGATTGAAAACACACCTGATCACATACAATTATGTCATACAAATTGTTTATTTTTTTCTGTTATGAAAGTTACTTTAATAATGCATCCAAAATAAATAAGCATTCTTCACTCACAAAACTCAATTTTTTTTGCTGTGGTGATGCTGAGGGCTGTGGAATCACTGCTGGTCATTTAAGGTTTATATTTAGGATGTATTCAATTGTCACCACAGCAGTTGTGCATTAAAAAGTAAGGTCAGACTTTTGATGTCAGGGTTTGTGTAATGTCTTATTGAAATACAAACAAAAAATGTGTCTGGAAAGTTTTTTTTATTGCTATTAGCTAGGCAAAAAAACTAAACAAAACAACAAAATCTCACAAAGGCATAGAAGCTTTAATACAAAAAGAAAAGAAAAAAAAAAACACTTGGTGAAACATAAAACCCCAAGGTTTGACATATCAATAAACAATATCATTCAAACTGTGTTCGAATTTGTTGAACTGAGGCAGTGGATGATAACTGGGCCAAATCTTCTTTGTTTGACTCCTCCTCCACATCATCATAATCTGTTATTTAAAATATTTAAAAAAAATCATTTCAAATGTTAGAATTGGACAAAATTATATATATATAAAAAAAATGTGAAACATATTACAATATAAATAATGATATTGAAATAATTACAAAAAAAGGGTTACAATAACTTACCCAACAGGTTTTTCACATCTTCACTGAAACTCATCACATCATCTCTCTCTCTGATCAAGAATGACAGGAAAACATGTCATATCATTAAAGGAATCCCTTTCCTTTTAGATATTTGAACAAATGTCTAATACTCATCTAAACATGCAAAGGGTGATAAAAATGTAGTTCTGTGCATCTCACCTGTTACCCCTTGAGAGCTCGGTCTTTTAATGATGACATCATCATAATCATCTCGTGTGTCCACTACAAATGAAAATATCAGTCAAAATGCAACATATTAAAAAAGTAATTTATAATATTATCTGAAATTATCTTGATTTCAGAGTGATATTATTTTAAAAAGTTGATAAAATCGTAAACACCTTTTTTGATATCAGAGTTGTGTCCACTCATCATGCATCAACACACAATATATTTGGACACAAAAGTCAAAAAAACATTCTTGTTGCAGATCATGGGACTGATAATTTATTAAACATTTTGGCAATGAGTCATGATCAATTAAAAAAGTCACTGACCTTTTAGGCCACTGCCACTGGTGACATCATTATAATATGCAGTATTGGACTCTTTTCCTAACAAAGTTAATATACAAGTAAACAGCAGTATCTGAATAGAAATGAGTCATTAATCAAATATATAATAGAATTACTAGTTACAATTATCTCTTTGTTTAGGTAAATTCATTATTAAGTTTTTTTTTTTTTAGTGTGAAATGTGGAATGTATATTCACTTCAGCTCTCAGACCTGAGAGAAACTCATCAGCATCTTCATACCCAGAATGCAGTTCTTCAGAGATAAAACTCCCTGTTAAATAAAAGCAGAACATTCAGAAACATTTTTATCATTAATAACAGACTGAATCCAAATTTTTACTGGAGCATAAAGAAGACAAGACATCCCAATAACGAAAAACTATTCACATTTAAAAAGTATTATAGATAGAAATTCCTTTTTATTGGGCCTATTAGCAAACACACATGTAATTTATCTTCACATGAACCTATTCCTCACTGCCTTCCAGAAATACACACACACACAAACACACACACACACACACACACACACACAAGTGCCTACACTTAAAATTATATGAACACCTGCTTGTGACCTCTAAAAATATACACAGGAAGAGACAGTGACTAACACACACACACACACACACACACACACGAAAATGCACCTGCAGGTCTGTGGTTTTCTGTCAGGAATTCTGTGGTTTGAAGCAGGAGGTTTAACAGGACTAATAATAGATGAACATCAACTGTCTTACAGACTCTTATTAATGATATTAAATGAGATTGATGGCTCATGTCTCACCCCTCTGAGTGAAGTGATTGTGTCTGTGCTGAATCTCCTCATAAACGGTCTCAGACATCGTCCTGTGTCTCCTCTTAGAGAGAGCTGTGACTGTAGACAGACAAACCTGCTGTCAGTTCACAACACATGACTGATCACACACTGAATAAGACACAATATGACAGTCTCTGGATCTCTCCTACCTCTCCTCATCACTCTGTTCTGCTGAATCAGTATAAGCAGTGGCACTAAGAGCAGTAAGAGCACAACTCCCAGAACAATCACAAGCACTGGGAGAGACACTGGTGGAGGAGTTTGTGAAGGAGAGACTGATGTTGAGCGCACTGGAGGAGAAGCTGATGATGTTGTGGCAGGAGTAATGTACATTGACACATCTAGCAAATCTATGAAAACACATTTATGATAGCCTTGAATACACAAATATTATTTTGCTCTAAAATGATCAAATTAATATTAATCCTCAGTGTTTTGTCGTGACCTGCACAGGTGAGTCCAGCGTGCTCTTTGTGGGAGCAGTCAGTGTGGTTATTCAGGGAGAGAGGACAGTCCCACAGGTGAATCTCATTCCCTCTGCATTTGACTCTTTTTATCCACACAATACCTTCACCAGCACCAAATGTTGAATTCCCATCAGCACTCAGTGCTGCTCCACAACCCAGCTGCCTGCAGACCACCTGAGCATCGCTGATGTCCCAGTGATCATCACAGACTGAGCCCCACACAGCGTTATGATACACCTCCAGCCTCCCAGAGCACCGGCCGTCCCCTCCACTCAGTCTGAGAGGAACATGATCTAAAACACATCAACCACTGACCAGCTTCAGCACAACATTTGAAACATACGTTTGCAAAGCATTTTATAACCATATTGTGATGAGTGGGGCGGGCCCGAGGGACGTGGGAACGAGGAGTCCGTGAGGGGCTGATGCGCTGTTTGTGTTTATTTTGTGACTATTAAAGTTTCATTTTGATTGTGCGCGGTTCTCGCCTCCTTCTTCCCGTAGTAATGGAGATTTTATTATTACACATATGAAGTTGTAATAACCCGAGAATGTGAATTCAATATTCAGTTGCATTTGTTGATATTAATAATTCAGGAAACTGTGAATAAAAATTCTTCCTTTTAAACCAACTTACTTGAACACCGTCTCTGGTATGGGGATGGTGAGGTGGAACATGTCAAATGACTCCGAGGAGACTCACGAGTCTGATCCTCTGAGATTGAAACATGATAAAGTTTCACCATTGAATAAAAAGTTATAAAAAGGACAAAAAACTTATCATATTGAAACAAGCATGGCTACTTCAAATAATATTAATGAGTTATCTTAAGTTAAATATCATCTTACCAGAGCAGGTGATTTTGGCCACTTCATTATCACAGTCATTCTGTCCCCAGGGTGAAGATGGACACTGCCATAAAGTGGAGTCATGTCGTCGACATTTAAGTTTATCAAGCCAATTACGAGGCTTCTGTCCCTCTGAATAACTGGGTTCACTGCCAGATCTTCCACAGTTCAGCTCTTGACAGATCAGACTCGCTGTATCTCTGTTCATCTGGTTCCAGCACACATTACCCCAGGATCCATTGTAGAAAACCTCTACATTCCCTTCACAGCCCTCAGTTAACCTGATCTCTTTAAACTCTAGATGGAAAAGGAAGAGTATCAACTCTCAAATAACTCAAGTCTGTTAATTAGGGATGAGAATCATAATAAAGAATTGAACAATTCATATTCTAAAGAAATACATTCTAAAGAAATAAATATTTGGAAAAAAGTAAAGAAAATAAATAGAGAGAAAAAAAGAACATCTTATTGCCAAATTATGAGGTAATATAAATAACAATACATTTAAAACCATTCTTGCAAAAGATGTATGCAAAGCTCTCGGTTACTAATGTAACCTTGGTTCTCTCTAGATGAGGGAACGAGTGTTGAATAAACTAGCTTACGCTACGCGAAAATCCCTTTTTCTCGAGTATACTGAAGACAAAAAAAATATCCTTAATTTTGCATTAATTTAAAGCACATTCCTGCCCAAGCAGACCTAGGCGAGACAGGTCGTGCGCCTATTGGTCGCTCTGCAGCAACTGCTGTAACTTATCAAAGGACTGCTCATGACGTAGGTACCAATGTGGGCGCTGGCGCCCCTGCGTGTCACGTCCCGCCAAAATGGGCATGGCTTATATCTATATAAGCTGGGTCCATATAGGTTACTCTTCAGTTTTTCATAGATAACGCGAAAAACGGAATGTAGCACAAGCACAGCAGGTTTACGCTACAATCGTATCTACACTACAACCTCATCTAGAGAGAACCGAGGTTACGTTAGTAACTGAGAGCATTCTCTTATGAGAGTCCTCTCGTGTTGCTTAAGCTAGCTTATGGTACGGGAACCGAATGTAAATTGCCATGCGTGTGTAGTAACATCCACACATATATTTCCCAGGGCATGAGCCCGAGGTATACAAGACAGTGGGTAAATCCAGACCAACAAAGTGGGTTCGAGAATATAATATTATCATCTAAGGACAGATGTGTTTATCATAGTATGACAGTCAGATCTGTTAGGCTTAGCTCTGTGCTATCAGCACGCTCACAAAACACTGTTTGCACGACCCCGAGTCCAAGAAATCAGTGCCTATACATATAGACTGACAACAGCTTAGCCTGAAAGGCAGGGACTTCCAGGTTATATAACCTATTATTATTAATTATGCATCTGGAAAGGCTCTGTTTTGACATGGCTAGCCCCTTACCACAACCACCAAAAGAAACAAAGAGCTGCTCTGACTGTCTGAAAACAGCAGACTGTCCGACATATATCCTCAGCACCCTGACCGGGCAGAGGAGGTTCACATCGTCCTCGCTATCAGATCTCGGAAGAGCTGACTCGTGCCCTGAACGGAGTGGAAGGCACTTTGGGGACATAACCGTGTCTCAGTTTGAGAATGACTTCAGAGTCATTAGGTCCAAACTCGATACACGCAGCACTCACAGAGAGCGCATACAGGTCGCCCACTCGCTTGACTGAGAGGAGAGCCACAAGGAAAGCGGTCTTAAATGAAAGATACCGCAGATCCATCTCCTAGCACCTCTCAGGAAACGAATTATGAGATCGTTCCTTCCCAGTGACTGGCCAAGCATAGGTTTGACAAACGCTGCTATGGCAGCCACGTATACTTTGAGCGTACACCACGTACACTTCTCCAACAGCTCCTGAAGGAAAGAGAGGATCTCCACAACACTACAGCATTGTGGGTTTATGTCTCGACCCGAGTATCAGCCAGCAAACACTGACCAATTTGAGGCATAAAGCCTTCTAGTAGAAGGTGCTTTCGCCTGCGTAGTAGTGTTCAACACTCCCTCAGGGAGTTCCTCAGGTACCCGTTGATGGCTCAGACGTGCAGAGCCCATAGGTTGGGACGCGGGTGCCAAATCGCACCCCTGGCCTGAGAGAGGAGATCCCTCCTCACTGGAATCGGCCACGGGGTCGTGCTCACTACCATCAGCTCTGGGAACCAAACCTGGTTCTTCCAGAATGGCGCCACAAGGAGAACAGGGCATTCGCTCTCCCTGATTCGCTTGATCACCTGTGTTAACAGTGTGACTGGGGGAAATGCATAAAGGGGGCGGCTGGGCCATACATGGGCCAGGGCGTCCCTCTCTTTGGTGAAAAATAGTGGGCAGTGCGCATTCTCTGGTGACGCAAAGAGATCGACTTCCGCTTTGCTAAAGGTGTCCTATAGTTATTGGACTACCTGGGAGTGTAGGGACCAGCATGTCTGGGCCCACATTTTGACATCCCGGCACATGCGCTGCTCTCAGTGAGAGAAGGTTGCGCTGTGACCACGCAAGGATGTAAGAATGTAAGAAACCACTGCCATGTTGTCCGTACGGACTCAGACATTGTGGCCTTTTAAGGAGGGGAGGAAATGTCCCAAAGCATTCTCGGCTGCTTTCATCTCCAGACAGCCCCTCCTGGGCCACACCACAGGCCAAATATCGGCCTGCCTTCGTAGAGGGCATGCCAGCCTGAGTAGAACATACCCAAATGCACGCCTGACTGATACCAATCTGCCACCTTCCAGGGCTCCAGTGCTGCCACACAGTTCTGAGTCACCCTGAGGCAAATAGCGGCAGATGTCCAAGCTCGACATGGAACCCGTGTTTTCAGCCAGTGCTGCAGGGGGCGCATGTAAAGCAACCCTAGTTGGAGCATTGCAGAGGCCGAAGCCGTAAGGCCCAGCTTCCTCTGAAAATTCTTGAGAGGAAAAATGCTGCCGGCCCTAAAAAACGCTGCTGAGCATTGTATTCGCAGTGCACGCTCTGAAGTGAGTCGCACTGTCGTCTATACAGAGTCCAAATCTGTTCCCAGAAACTAGATTTTCTGACTGGGAGATAGCGAGCTCTTGGTCTAATTGATTTGGAGACCCAAATCCTTTAAATGGCTGAGTAATAAAGCCCTGCGCATCAGTTCTGCTTCTGACTGCGCTAGAATTAGCCAGTCATCCAGATAATAAAAAATGCGATAATTCATGCACTTCGTGAATGTACGAGGCGCCCAAGATAGATTAAAAGACAGGACGGTGTACTGATAGCTCTGGCCCTCGAAGACGAATCGCAAGAAAGGCCTGTGATGGGTGTTATTTGAATCTGAAAATAGTTATCTTTTAGATCCAATGAGATAAAGCAGTCTCTCAGACGAATCTGCGTGAGAATCTGTCTGGTTGTGAGCATTATGAACGAGCTCTGAATGAGGGCTTTGTACAAACCTGCATCACTCTGAATCGGCAGAACGGTTTGTATAAAAAAAAGCCGGCAGAAAATGGCACCTTCCAGCTCATAGTCAGCTCCTCCTGGAGTTCCGGCAGGAATGGAGGGGCCTCGCGTCAGGTGTCAAGCGTTGCCTGGCCAGGAAACAGCCATCCAGCCTGCTGGGCGCGGGTTCCTCAGGCAGAGACCAATCGAGGCCGAGGTCTTCAACAACCTGGTTGAGAAGGCGGAGGAGCTCCACGTTGAAGCTTGACCACACACCACTTGACTCTTGTGTGGAAGGGGTGGCGGTCTCCGTTGCTGAAACAACGCCTCAGCTCATTTCGCGACACTTCGCTGACTAGATGAAAAATCGAAGAGTAACCTGTCTGAACCCAGCAAATATTGACATAAGCCTCATCCATTTTGGCGGGATGTGACGTGCAGGGGTGCCCGTGCCCTCATTGGTGCCTACGTCACAAGCAGTCCTTTGATAGGTTACAGCAGTTCTTGCAGAGCGACCATTAGGCGCGCAAGCTTTTCTCACCTAGGTCTGCATGGGCAATGCAATGCACTTTAAATAAATGCAAAAATAAGGATAATTTTTTGGCTTCAGTATTCTCAAGAAAAAGGGATTTTCCAGTACCGTAAGCTAGTTTACGCAACACGAGAGGACTCTCATAAAAGAACTCTGTAATGACTTCTCACAGTCAGAGGCAGCATACTGTTAATGCAATAACTTTTCTTAACTATATATATATAGTACAGACCAAAAGTTTGGACACACTTTCTCATTCAAAGAGTTTTCTTTATTTTCATGACTTGTAGAGTCACACTGAAGGCATCAAGGGCTATTTGACCAAGAAGGAGAGTTGAAATCTGAATATAGACAGACTCTCAGTTCCGAAACCCTACTGCACCCTAACATGACTAAGAATGGATTTTATCAATCGCATACATAGGTTATTAAAATTTTCAAAATGTAATCAATTTATTTAAATACAATTCCTTCTGTTTACCTGAGCACACGACTCCTACATCCTCCTTGTGTTGACAGTCATGTTTTCCCCAGCCTGGAGAAGAGCAGCTCCACAGGGACGTCTCATTCCCCTTACACTCCACCTCATCCAGCCATATGGGTCCAGAACCAGGACCAAACCAGGCTGGTACCCGGCTGGTTACTGAGGGCCACTCCACACTGCAGCTGTCTGCACACCACATGAGCATCTTTAATATCCCAGGAGTCATCACACACTGTCCCCCATGAGCCACTGTGAAAAACCTCCAGCCTCCCTGCACAGCCCCCAGAACCCACCAGCCTGATGGACCCGTGACCTGATATTCAGAGAAAAAAAGAGTGATTGTACATGAACATTATTGATTACTAACAACTAAATAACCTGCCCAGAAGTAGATTTTCTCACCAACGTTTGTGATTGACAGCTGTTGTGTGGAGCTGTAGTTTCCCAGATGAGTTTCATTGTCTGGAGAGAGTATTTATTTGTCATTCAGTGTTTATTTAAAATATATACACATAAAATATACATTTGTGCAGTTTTATTCTGAAACCCATGATATCATTGTGGTGTGAATTTGCTCACTAGAGCAGACGACTCCAACATCTCGTCTATGAGAACATTCAGCTCGACTCCATGAAGAGATGGAACATTCTGAGAGTTTTGTTTCATTCCCGTCACAACTAAACACATCAGCCCAGATTTCACCACTTCCCTCTCCAAACCAGTCTGATCCCACAATTCAGCTGTCTACATAGGACACTGGCAGCTCTCATATCCCAGCATGCATCACACACTGTGCCCAAATCATTGAGTAACTGAAGCTCCACTCTTCCAGAACAAGAGTTTGAACCATTAACCAGCTTGAGATCAGTGTAACCTGGACAAACAAGTGACATTTAAACAGTGTAAATCTATAGTCAAGATAACTGAGGAATACAGCAGCATTATATTATGTATGTTTGTATGTAATTTATCTAAAGATATGGCAAATGTTAATACTCAACCAGTACAGATAACTCCAACATCATTGTCATGGGAACAACTGTGCTTTTGTGAAGATGATCGTTGGCAGATGTCTATTTGTGATTCATTTCCTCTGCACTGAATCTCTTGTGTCGACATCTGAGCGTCTCCTTTACCAAAAGCAGCTGCTCCCAGCACCTGTACAGGAGCCCCACAGTCCAGCTCTCTACACACAACCTCTGCATCCTGCTGGTCAAAGACTGTGTCACACACTGAACCCCATCCTTCAGTACGGAGCATCTCCACTCTTCCAGAACACAGGTGAAACCCATCAACAAGTCGAAGTCTTTTCTCTGAGTCTTTGAGTTATATAGATAATTAATTAAACATCTCTACTCACCTGGAACACTAGAGAAAACACTAGACTGTTATTAAATTATTTCATTTATTCTACACTAATTTTTTCTGCAATTTTATCTTCCATACATAATTTTATAGTCTTTATTAAAGTACATATTAATCAGATGGTCTGAATAATATAAAAGACATTAGCCTACATTTAATGGTGATTCTGTCCATTATAGTTTAATATAAAAAAGGGGATGAGGATGAATATATTATTATGAACAAAACAATTAAACATATTGTTTGATTAATAAGATTGACATTGATGCAGTTTGGGAGAATTATGAAAGAGAGTGATGAAATAACAGTCTGAGGAGCAGCTTACCTAAACAGACGACACCAGCATCATGATCATGTTTACAGTACTGTACATACCGGCTGTCTGAACGGCAGTCTTTCAGTGCATGCTCTGATCCACTACAGTATACATTAGACATAGAAATTGATCCCGATCCTCGTCCAAAGTGAGCATTAAGTGTTGCTTTTACAGCCGTACCACAGTCCAGCTCTCTACAAACCACTGCAGCATCAGTCATATCCCAGTCACGATGACACACTGTTCCCCACTGACCATCATGATAAACCTCCACTCTGCCTGCACAGGGATTATTGCCATTCACCAACCTCACACTCACATTGTCTACACATGAAAGTGGGAGACAATTAGTGAACGTACCAAACATAGTAAAAAGTAGTGAAGTGTAACATTACATGTAAATTATTTGAGCTCATTTAATAGTATAGATTACCTCTTGACCTACCAGAGGTGATTATTTTTACCATAAAACACAGAATCATCAGCATCAAGTTCTCCATCTGTTCCTTCTGCTAGACAAACACTATTTCATCAGCTCAGAACACAGCACAAGTTTCTCCTCTGCTCCCTCAAACACACTGATGAAACTGGCTCCTGTCAGCCCCCTAAAGAGAGAGAGAGACTCACAGCTGCCAGTGACACTCACTGTTACCTTATTAGACACAACAGAGGAAATCATCAAACACAATCAGTGACAAATCAGAAAGCAGCATTTTTATTTTCTCCATATATATCAATAAAGTGTGAGCGCTGATGAGCGGGACTCCTCCTCCAGCGTGAAGAGACACTTCACTGAGGACAGACTCGTGTCAGTCAGAAGTCAGTGTGGAGATAAAGTCAGACTAAACTTAAAGCAGATTGATAGAGAAACACTGGAGCTTATATTCAGCATCAAAACCTGAACCTGAACACAGCAGACACAAGCACTGATGACTGAATTTTGTACACTTACACAAACTTACTAGAACCAATTTCTCATGACTAATTTTAATGAATTTAACATTAATCTCACTGTTTCTATAAAAAAATAAGTATAATATTACTGTAAGTGGATTTTTATAATTTGTTCCTTTATTATAACCAAGGAAACAATTAAACATGCTACATGCAGGCTAAAGTGATTTCTTTTAGTTTTTTTTTTTTGTTTGTTTTAGTTTTTATTGAATTAAATATGATCTACTTTCAATAGGTTTTCAATACTTTCAATAGGTATTGCTTAAAGATTAATAAAGGACAGCAATATTCATGTACGTTTAATGCTGCAATGCTGTATTTATCCAGATGTCAGTAAATCTTCTTACTGTAAAGACCAGCAGACAAGAATGTATTTACTTATTTATACATTTAGTTATTTCCACATTTATGTATTATTTATATATGTATAAATTTAAATAAATGTAAAAACATAAAAATATAGTTTTCAAGGAGGCCCTAGCATTTTGTGGGGTCCTTTAAATGAGCACACGAGGCAAACTGAATGCATTTAGTTATTTACATTTAGTCATATTTTTATCCAAAGCAACTTACAAATGAGGACCATGTAAGCAATCAAAATCAACAAAAGAGTGCTATAACAAGTCTCAGTTCTGTACACTATATTTTATTATAAGGAGTACCTAACTTGACTCAAGCTGATTGAGCCATCTCTACCATCTGGTTGATGTATGTTATGCCAAAAAAAAAAAAATTAACTAGATGTCAGAGTGTCAATCATCTTCAGAGTCACAATCCTTCTTCTAACATGGATGTCAGACACAAATAAATCACCCCTTCCATGTCAGCCCTTCTTGGTGAAATTTTACAAGGTAAGCATTTTTTTTTTAACATATTACACTGTAAGAGACCTAACTTTACAAACGTAAACATAGAAAAGCTATGCTAACGTTTTCAGATCATCAATTTCTTGAGTCACAATGTACAATTTGCTGAGAAATATAAACTTCTGATTATTCATAGCTATGACTATGACACAGCTCTTGTTATTTCTCCATTAAAATACTAAGATAATTTCTTAAATGTGTGTTTTTTGCCACTTTTGGATATATATATCTTTTAAATAAATATAAGGAATTCATAGAATTAATGTGGAAATCACAATTATCATAGGCAATTACTACTTAAATGACAAATGCTGATGTACTAACATTACTAAAAATGTAAGAGATTCTTATTTATTTGTTTGTTGTTGTTGTTGTTGTTTTTACAACTACTAGATGGATTTCAACAGTGTCTACAGTACAAGAACTTCAGGCCTATGAAGCAGAAAACCGCCAAGGACTTTGATGCTGATCTCAGTTATCTTGTTCTCAAATCGGTCCTGGAGTTCCCCCATCCCTGCACATTTTTAATGTCTCCCTTATCATTCAACTCATCAACTCATTAGTGGAGAGTGCAAGACCTGAAGTGGATGTGTGTGTCAGAGGGAGAAACACAAAACTTGCAGTGCTGGGGGTACTTCATGGAGAGGTTTGAGAACCACTGACATAATCTGGATTATCACCCCTTCCAAGAAGAGATAGCTGGTGACAGTTCTTTTAAGTTCCTGGATGAAGATGATGCTCCCTCAACAAGCACATCCTCTACTAAGCTTCCATGTTAGAAGAGAAGAAAAGGCAAACACACTCTAAAAACAGTTTCCTTGAAGGAGTCAGAGAATACCCCTGGCTCAAGACTTTCATGGTATTTTACGGTATTTTTACCATTAAGTGACATATCAATTAAAAAAAATTATGGGATGTGTTGAAAAAAAAAATACACTGAGTGTGGTAACTAGCAACATAAGCATACAAGAAATGCAAACAAAAAAATGTCAAAGAAAGGTTTTTTAAATCGTATAATAAATAAAAATACAGAAAATAGGAAAAGAACAGAGCAAGTATTATAGGCCTTTTCTTCTTTTGTTAATAGTATAATAAATACAAAGTAAAACAGATAGAATACACAAAGTTTAAAGAAGCTAGTGTTAGTTTTTTTTTTTTTTTATTAAGAAAACAAACTGTGAGTAAATAAATAGTGTTAGTAATAAATAGTGTAAATAAAAGTCTAAAGGGGGCATGTTTTTTTCTTCTTTTTTAAGAACAGAATTAGAAAAGTGAGTGCTAAAGGGTTAGAGGGTCAAATAAAGATGGATGAGACGTGTTTTTAGCCAAATCTTGAAGATGACTAAGGATTCTGCTGCTTGGATTAAGTTGAATAAAGTGAATAACACTATATTATTTAATAGAATACTGAACTCCTTGAAAGCACAATTAGAATGTAAAAGGGTGGCAATAAAACATGAAAAAAGTACAACATGTATAGAGTAAAAAAAAAAAAAAAAAAAAAAAAAACTCAGGAGGTTCGTCATTATATGCTACATTGTTGTTATTTAAATGTTTATTTTTTCTTTATGATGGGTCATTACTTTTAAGTCATACCCATTGGCTACACCTGCTAGATGATCAGACTAACTCATGAGCCAAAGTCTTGACATGATAGCTATGTTTATGCAACTGAGCATTTTTAGTTTGTTGTGAATTTAAACATGGTTACCATCAAGACAAACAGAAACAGAATCCAGCTGAGCAGAAAAGCATGTTGTTCACTTCCTGCAGAGGAGACGTCTATCCCTTCTGACCCTACCATCACGATATTACCCCAGACCTCCCTCATATATAAATGTGTCAGTCATTAATTACATGAACAAAATATTGTTCTAGACTTTTCAATACATTATAATATGTGGCCACATGTGCAGTCCTCATGCATCTCTGTAGTAGGACTATAGCATGTTCACAGGTGATCAGGAACCCTGCATCTTTCTTCTGGTGTTTTTCAGAGTCTTTCTGTAATTTACTAAGTTTTGGAATTGGGACATTTATTAAACACTACTTAAAAAAAAAAAAAAAAAAAAAACAGAGTCACCACATAGTTTTCAACCAACTTATGATTCAGACTGGGAAGATACCGCTCCACTTCACACTGTCCACTGAAATTTGAGCTTCTTTAAGACACACACACAATATATAGCAACTCAATGGCAATGACATCTCGACTAACAGATAAAAGCAAAATTAAGACATGAATTCCTGTTTTGTACACATTTTCATAATAACAGTGCTGTCAAATGATAAAAAAAAGATAATCACAATTTTCTGTAATTCACAATTAATTGCATAATATATCATACATTTATATTGTTAAAATTTCACATTGAATCTCCAAATTAATGTAGAAACAACAAAAATATTATATATTTTAAATAAGAGTTTGATAAGGCACAATATGAGTTAAATGACTTTTTACTTAGTAGCCTATATTATTAATGAAGACCAGTAATGTACCAACATTCAGAATTATATACAATTATTATTATTCAGAAGCATATTTTAGCAATGCTTGTCAAGTACACACCAGTTTACATATATTAATGCATATAGTATATTATTAGGGCATAAAAAATAAATAAAAAAAAGAGTAGGCCATTAATAAAATATAAAAACAGTTCATCATACAGCAAAAGTTGTATGTTTAATTCTGCAATACCGATCTATTCCTTTGGTGGCAGTAAAGGACTGAGATGGTAAACTTGAGAACTACTGAAATGTTAAATGAATAATAGAACTGAATCAAAAACTGTAACGGGATATTAACATCAAAATAAAAGAAGAAAAAAAAAGAGCGCTTGATGAAGTGGATACTTACAATCAACCGAAACGAACCTGCAGCTCCACACTATCCCAGTCAGCAGTGAGAAGATGTAATATTGTGTGGAGCTTCGAATGACTCGGTACTGCAGGGAAGGACAACTACCGACCAAAATAATATTAAAAGTATCAAGAAGTAGTAGTACATTACCATGGTTTCATTTATGACTGCACCAGTTGTGTAGATGAAATTACTGTGACGTCAGACTATAGTCAACTGTGCTTGTTTTATGTTGATGGGTTATATTGTTCTGTTAAGCATTATAAAGTCATAATGTATTGCTAAAGATATTATAAAGTGATTAATATGGATTATATTAGGGAAAAAAGTATTTTAAATGTGTTACAGGTTCTTGAATTACATATAACTCAACACTTATAAAGCTTGATAAATTATGCATATACAAGTAAAATTATTTATCATTGTTATTATTAAAATTATTATTTTAATAATTTATTCAGTATTTATCCACTTACAAATCTCTAGTCTAGTGCTTGCTGCAGCACTGCTGAAGACTGTTAAATCACTCACGGTCATTTGGTCATTTGCTTAGGATGTCTTCAACAATCACTGTGGTTGTCTCATGATCTTTAAGTTTGATTTCGGGGTTCTTATTGAAATACACACACACGCACACACACACACAATCATATAAGTCTAAAAAGTTTTATTTTAATTGATATTAACAAGGCCCAAAAATACAAAACTCACAAAGGCTTAAAAGTTGAAATACAAAAATTGGGGAGTGGGGGCTGGGGGGTTCGGTAATATAAAAAACTGAGGTGTGACATATCAATATCACTTAAACCTTGTTCAGATTTGTTGAACCGAGGCAGTGGATGATCACTGAGCTGAATGCACCACGTCTTTGTTTAAGTCCTCCTCCACATCATCATAATCTGTTATTAAATACAAAATATTAAATCAGGTCAAATGTTGTTATTGGATGAAAGCCTAAACTGGAAAATATTAACTAAAATTAAAATAAAGATGTTAATATAATGAGAACAAAAGGGTTTTAATAACTTACCCAACAGGTTTCTCACATCTTCACTGACACTCATCACATCATCATACTCCTCCTGAACTCTCTCTGATCAAGAATTACATAAATACATGTCATAAAACATCTGTCATAAGTAATCTCATTTGAAGGATCCCTTGATTAAACAGAACACGTCTGAGGCCTAGTTCACATATACATGGGTATGTTTTTAAACAGGAGTTTTTCCTCCATTTAAAAATAATAATAATCTTGTCCACATGAAAACACAAAAACAATCAATGAAGTGCTGTCAAGAGCATGTAAATGGCCCTTGTGTCTCCCTTGTGCTTTGTCAGCTGTTGAATATAGTGGTGCTTATTTTTCTCTTGCTTGTGTTTTTTTGTTTCCCATTTGTTCTCTCATTTACTTCTATTAAAGTCCTGCAGTTAGATCCTGATCTCAGCCAGCTTTCTCCAGCACATTATAATACTCATGTAAATATGCGTAGGGTAATAAAAAAGAATTATGTGCATCTCACCTGTTAAACCTCGAGAGCTCTGTCTATTCGTGATCACATCATCATAATTATATGGTGTGTTCACTACATATGCCAACATGATTTAAAATTAAATTTAAGCCAAAAAGCCCATTAAGACAGTATTTTTGTGCTGTTGCTTATGTCTAGTGGCGTTTCTTTTTCAGACAAGTTTAGAGTGATTACAATCATCTGGGTTTAAATCACGCTCAAATTGATTTGACTTTGAAGCAATATTTAAACTGAAGCTCGCAAAAGGCAGCTATGGTAAGAGGTAACACATTTCCCGAGCAGGCGCCAAATGCTGTCAAACACAACACACACTGGCCAAGCTAACCAATCACAGCACACACTGGCCAAGCTAACCAATCACAGCACATCTCGTATTCCAGAAGGTGGGCATTCATTAGATACATGAACTATTCAAGCCGTTCATGCCAGACTGGGGCGAGAGGTATAATGTTTTTCAAATAACCAAGTATGAGAGCCTGTTGTAGTACATCCCCAAAACAACATCAATACTTTGTAAAAGAGCATAATAGGACCCCTTTAAAATTGTTATAATTACTTATTGCTGCAGTTGGTCTAATGCTTCTGTAGTGCTTGGTCCCATAATTGCTGGTTGCAGCTATATTTAGGGACCAAGCACCGAAGGTGCGATGGCAACTATTGCATCCGTGGGCTTTTTTTTTTTTTTTTTCTTCTTCTTCTTCTTCTTCTTCTTCTTTTTGCTCTATGGTAGCCAATAGAACCACTTGCAGGAAAAGTTGTGAAATCTGGCACACTGATAGAGGATAGTCTCAACATTAACCATAGCAAATTTGGAGTCTCTAACTCTTGGAGTCGCTACCACTTGTCCAAACTTTCACTCATGTTTATGCTAATAACTTTTTAACCGTAAGGCACAGAAGGAATATCTTTTTTTCCTCTGAATCCTTGGCTCATGTTGAGTCAAATGAACTCCAAAATAAAATAAAAAAATCGTAAAAATGTCATTTTATTTTGTTGCTTTTTTTTCTATTGTGATTGTAATCATCGTTCGTCCAATTCTCACCAAAATGGGCTCAAATAATCTTCAGACCATGCTGCCAAAAAGTTGCAATGACACTTGAGGCTGTATCTCTGCAATGCTTTGGCATATTGACACCAAACTTTGTGTGTGCCATTGTCAACTTACACAGAACACAGCACATTGATTTGATAACAGAGCCACCAATAGGTCAAATGTGATAAGCCAATAAATCAGGTTATTAGCTGTTGTATTAATTATTTTTCAGCCACTTTGGCTAAAATCATCCTACAATGGCTTCATTTACTCATTCCTGCAGTTGGTCTTGATGCTTGCTTTTGTAGTGCTTGGCCCCATAATTGCTTCTTGGAGCTATATTTACAATGATTTATTTAGGTGAATTCCTTATAAAGCTTATTTTTCTGAGTAGATTGTGGAATCAATATGGGCTTCAGCTCTCTAACCTGAGAGAAGATCATTGGCATCTTGATACCCAGAAAGCAGTTCTTCAGCGATGAGACTCCCTGTTAAAGGAGAGCAGAACTGTCAGAAACATGTTCATCTTTACAAACAGACTAAATCCTCATTTCCTCTGGAGCATAAAGTATTCTTTTAGTGTGGTAAAAATTAAAAAAATTGTGTCAAGTAATAAAGTAATTTACTTTAAAAAGTAAAAATAACAAACTTTATTTTAAAGCATTAAAGACATAAATCCCATGGTGTTTAGGCCTATTAGCAAACACACATGAACCCATTACTCACTGCCTTCCAGAAATATACACAGGAAGAGACAAACACAAACACACACACATCTGCACCTACCGTACATGTACAAACATATGAGCCCCTGCTTATGACCCTCTAAAAATACACACAGGAAGAGACACACACCCACACACACACACATAAACATGCACCTGCAGCTCTATGGTTTTCTGTCAGGAATTCTGTGGTTTGAAGCAGGAGGTTTAACAGGACTAATATAGATGAACATCTACTGTCTGACAGACTCTTATTAACAGTTTTTCTAAATTTCTAAAACATGTTTCTTAAAACCATCACTAATTTTTCTCAAAACGTTTATCACAAATCCAAATACCCAGACTAAATTCATGAAACCACTGACTCTTCGATCCAAATCAAACTATCACTGCAAAACCATTTCACTTGCACTCAAAATCAACCGGTGCTCTCAGATCACACATACAAATCAATAAAATAAACACTACAGAGCATTCATTAGACACTACAGAGACAAATTGAGAACACTGTATCCAGAAAATTGTATATATTGTATTGAGTAAAAATTTAGCAATTGTGTCAAAATGTATAGTAACTGCAACTGAGCAAGCTGAATATATAGTATAGGCCTAACGTATGTACTAGTAATAGTAGTAGTATTGTGCTGAACACTGAATAGTACTAAATGTTTGTATATATTCAGCATTTGGATAGTGTAAAAATACATGCAGTCCAGCTACAAAGGGCAAAAAGGTCAAATAAAACTGTAAATGAATAGCATGTTACAGTATACTCAAATACTGTAAGTTGTGCAATTGTAAAATCAGGATCAATGAGAGATTAATTCTGTCTCAGCATCATGTCTTTGTTCTTGAATGCGGCCTGAGGACTTTACAAGTAATGTTGTCTTTTTTTCCTAGACAAATAGAAAAAACCCTCTAGTCTGACAGATCCACCCTTGTTAACACTCTCTAAACCCTATTTTTTTCTCTCCTCATCCTCTTCCTCCTCTCCTTCTCAGATTGTTTCCATCTATTGTTTGTATCATCATTCAGTCACCTGTGCCTCTTATGGACTCTGAATTGGCTCATATATAGTTTGTTTGATCACATCATTAGAAACAAGTGTGAACAATTTTTAATTTTGTGTAAACGATGACAACTGTGCTTTAGTTGTGTTTAAGGTGTGCCGCTTGTGTCTAGCATTTTGAAGAACAATTGAATCACAGTGTGATTAATGTTTAAGTAAATAAGAATGTGCTTAAGAGTTTTGCACAATCATGGGGAAGATTGCTCATCTGACAGTTGTCCAGAGGACAATCATTGAGCCACTGAAGGCCACTGTCAGATAAACTTGGGCTTCCATATCAACCTCAGCAGTGCCACTAACTGATCACCTCCATGCCACGCTGAATTGAGGCAGTAATTAAAGCAAAAGGAGCCCAAATCAAGTATTGAGTACATGTTCAGTAAATGAACATGCTTTCCAAAAGGCCAAAAAATCTTTTTTTTTTTTTTGGTCTTATTGAGTATTCTAATTTGCTGATAAAGTGAATTGGTATGTTTTGTTAAATGTTAAATGTGAGCCCAATTTATCACAATTTAAAGAACCAAAGACTTAAACTACTGCAGTCTGTGTGCAATGAATTTATTTAATACACAGTTAATTTTCACAATTTGAGTTGAATTACTGAAATAAATTAACTTTATTATGATGTTCTAATCAAAAGCACAAACAGTGTGTTAATACAATTATCAAATGAATTGGACCGATTGTGTACAACAGCAGAAGGCTATTCAGACATTGTTTTCTGCTGTAAAAAAATAATAATTTGGCATCATATGAAAGACATTTATACTAGTGTGTTTAACACTGTAATGTGTAATACATCCAGCAGATGGAAGCAAAACACTTATTGTAAAGAGGAGCAGACAAGTCTTGTCCTTGTGTCACCAACATGAGGGTCACACTTTTTTTTTTCAGACAGAAAATGTTCACTTATTTGTTCACAGCTAAATTTCAGCTACAAATCTAAATTGATTAATGTAGTCTTAATGAAGTCTGACGTCACGTAGTAGCGCTTCCGTGTCCAAACGCTCTATCAGTTACCACGAGAAAACAACAAAAGGTGCTAATATAAACTCACAATGTGATAGAATACTAGCGAAAAAGTTATAATCTTAACCTTTAACTCCATACCAAAGTCCCAGATAGCCAAACAATGAAAATAAATTTGTGTTTGGGACGCTGTGAGAACGAGGCTGTAGTGTATACCATAAGTTTGAAAGCGTTTAGCTTAAATGATATGAATATGAATATGAAATATGAATATGAATAAACAGTGCTCATAAACGGCTGCTGAAGTCATATTCTCAAGTGAAGTGAGTTGAGGCTTGGACCCGGAAAAAGCGCTTCTTACGTCATCACTCAACAACCCAATAACTCATTTCAGAGCACATTCATTTTACTTTTTATCTGCTGCTTTAATGTATTCTAACACTCAGAGTGTCGAATGGTCTCTGACATCAATAGGACATTCCATACCATGGCTAGAATATGCCAAGGCAATAGCGTCAACCACCCATTGTGACAGCAGTTGTTTAGAGACAGGCTGCCCTTTGGCGCTGCCTCCGAAGCATACAAACATCTGCTCGGATTGACGAAACTGAGCCGTGCGGTATATATTGTGTCGTAAAGCCCTCACCGGACACAACACCTGACTCAGTGTTGAGAGCGATTTAGGCACGTCGACAATTTTGGCTTGAGCGTGACGTTACAATCACCTGGTCCTAAAGCAGGGCAATCAGAAACACAGTTTTAAGTGAGAGCTCCTTCAAGACGATAGACTGAAATAGCTTGACTGGCGGGAGGGCTAGAGCTCCCAGCACCAGAGCCGGATCCCAGGATGACATTGTATGGGGGCAGGAGGGTTTTAGTCCTCGCGCTTCTCAAAAATCTGATCACTAGATCGCGTTTCCCAAATGAGCGCCCATCAAAAGCAGCGTGAAAAGCTGAAATAGCTGCAAAGTAAACCTTAAGTGTGGAGGGCATACTGCCACAATCCATTCATTGCTGCCGAAAATCAATATGGCATAAAATATGGCAAAAAATTAATATGGCATAATGTATTAGGATACGTTAAGTTCAATTAAAAGACCAAATTCGATATATAGTTATTATTTAATGTACAATAAGGCAGGCAGATGGCTATGAACACAATGCGAACACTTAATGTGGCATAATAACAGACTAAGATGATAAAGACAATTCAGTAGGCATAGCCTATATGTCTTGTTGTTGACTCAAAGTATATACAGACCAGCAAATATGAACGTGCATTATGAAATGCATTAAGTGATTTTAAAAGGATCAGCTCCGTACAGGCAGGCAGACGAGTACCGAACGCAGTGCGTTAAATTGTACATTAAACGTTTTCCTCCTAAAGAAAATCATTATAGATAAAACACATAATGTAGCTTAATGGACAAAGACAGTGATATAAACGAGTTGTAGACAGTTTATTCTATATGGAAAAATGCTTAACGCGAAACTTTGCACGTTGCGTTTATTCACCACCACAGATTCTTGTCTCCATTGGCAACAAGCAGGATTTGTGTCGATTGCAAGTGTCGCAGGTAGCAGGGAGTGAAAGTAGCGATTGCAAGTGACATTGTAATTGAGTTTATTTTTTTCTTGTCTTCGCCACCTGGCTACTGTTATAAAATTTTGGGAAATTCAAACAAAACGTAAAAAAAAAAAAAAAAAAATCTATAAAATAAAAAATAAAGACTGCAAGTGACGTCACTAACGGAAGTGCAAGTGTCTGAGAGTGCAAGTCTGAGAATGCAAGTCTGAGAGTGCAAGTGCAAGTCTGCAGCCAGACCCTCTTGGGACCGCTGAGCAGCGCCCTCCTGTCCGCATCCTTCAGCTCGGTGAGTGTCAGCCACAGGTGCCGATGGACCATAACTATGTAGCCCATGGTCTGTCTGGTCTTCTTTGTGGCTTTGAGCACGAAATCCATTGCTGTGCATAGATCTTTAAACACCTCTGAATCCGCTCCACCCTCGTCCAGGGATTTCAAGAAGCTGTGCCAGAAAAGCTTAGAGCACTGCCATCGTGTGCAGAGCTGAGATCGCTTCTCCTGAGGCAGCATACGCTTTGTATACAATATGTGCAGTCAGACAGCAGGGCCTTGACGACAGCATAGCACCTGTCTTCAGGGAGGCAGAGGAGGGGAAGAGGTGCACAGTGATGTATTCCTCGATAGGCAGCATACATGTGTATCCACAGGCTTCTGCTCCGTTGACTTTAGTAAAGATCTCCGACACACCGAGTGAGCGCGAGCCGATAGGGGCGCAGCCCACACCTTAGCGACCTCATGGTGCAGGTCTGGGAGGAATGGGGCTCACTTCCTCTGAGCCGCAGCTCTGCAGCCCGAGTAAAGGAACCAAGAATCCAGCTTGCTCTTAGCTGATTCGTTGGGAGATTCCCACTCTAGGCCGAGATCACTCACGGCCTTGGTGAGAATCCAGACGTGTTCATCCTGAAATGCAGCGTGTCCCTCCACTTCAGAGTGCTCCTTAGCGAGCGAGAGGAGGCTCTGAAGAAATAGAAGGAGAAGAAAACGGCAACATAACAGTTGTTGCAAAGAAAAACCAAAAAGGGTTAGACCCACCTTAACCTGCATATGGAGCTGTTGCTGCAAAAGATTGAAGCTCAGCACAAATAATTCCGTATCATCCACAAAATCAGACTGCAATCACACAATAAACTGTGCAGTATGGGTGAGGTTTTTTTTTTTTTGACCTCAAGGATTTTTTTTCTTTTCCAGTAATATTTCTTGAATATAAAATATTAAATTATACTCTTAAGTTAATTCAAGATGACAGTACAGAACTAGTACTTGGGATGTCCCGATCTGATCCACGACATCGGTATCGTGCAGAACACTAGATCGGAGATCTGAGGTGAGAAAAAAATATGATCCGATTCCTATGCCCAATATCCAACACAAACCATGGGGAAATCTAGCTTAAACCATCGCCTAAATGCTTGAATATTAGCATTTATCTTGCTGCGACATCCAGTTAAGCGCGCTGCCTGTGACGTGACAACAGTAGTGGCCAATTATAGTTGCATGCTCGCTCTCACCTCATGTTTGCCGCTGTCGCCTGACTGCAAATGATCATAACTGATGGACAACTTTGCTCTGGAAAAGACAACACTAGTCCGGCACAAGGATAAGGAAAAGAAAAAAAGCCCAAGATGGGGCCCATGATGTTGAAATTATATATTTTGTTTATTAGGTGAAAAGCATTGATATCAAAATAGTAATAAAATACCAAATGTTAAAGTGTTGTATTTTATTGATATCTTACTGTTGTGACGTACTGTTGTTTGTCATATATATATTTTTATATAACTGGCCTGCCTATCTTGGCCAGGACACTACTGTAAAATAAATTCTTATTCTCAGTGAGGTCAAGAGGTTCTCTCCTGGTTAAATAAAGGCAAATAAAATAAAATAAAAATACAAATATTTAAATTTGTTGATACTGAATTTTGCAAAGCATCTTACTTTTCATACAAAAATATTTAAAATAACATAAAAACATAAGGCATTGATGCATTAGTAGCAATATGAGAAGCTCCCAGCATCTCCAGTAACTGTAATATGATTTCATGAACATAGGCAGAGGGTGTGGCCATTGAGTCATATAGCCCCTCCTTCTTTGTGTGTCTCCTCCCCCACATCATCATAGTCTGTTTAAAAAAAAACCAAGCAAATTCATTTTTTTTTTTTTTTTTTATTATTTTTTTTTTTATTATAATGGTGATTTAGTTTAAATAGGTTTTAAATGAGTGACAATGACTAAAAGTAGATTATGTTGAAAGATGACAAAAAACATACCTAACAGGTTTCTCTCATCTTCATTGCTGTTCTTCACATCATCATACTCGGGATCTCCCTCTGATACACATGTGAAATAAAACCTCACATTATAATGTTTAACACAGCTTGTGTAATTCATCTCATTCTCCTCATGACTGTCTGAGACTATTAGATTAAACCTGATAAATCCAGGTTCAATATATCATAGAAGCATTTATAAGAGTGATGATAAATTGCTGTTCTGTGTGACTCACTTGTTGCACCTTGAAAATTTTGTCCAATGATGATGATATCATCATAGTGATCTAGTGTGTCCACTACACATACATGAAGACAGAAAAAGAACAAATGTCTTATCATATCAGTACTGAGCATCATTTTAAAGGTATTATGTTAAACATAAAAAAGGCTCTGTTCACTCGTTGTGACATCGTCACAACTCTCATATCAGTCTTCTACAAATTAAACATGAAACATTACACCCATAAAATTATATATTATAGAGAGAGAGAGAAAAATATTTTATATCAGAGATGTCCTAACCTGTTCCTGAAGGGACACTGTCCTGCAGAGTTTAGCTCCACCCTAATTAAACACAAATGTCCTGAACCAAAGTAATCAAGGTCTTCAGACTCACTAAGTGCTTCTCAAATGAAATACACATCCTAGTAAGGATACATCCTTCCTAGTCCAGTCCTTCTGAGGATTCAAGGCTAGAATGATATGGTCTAAGTGCACATGGCTACATCATAAATATTTCTGTCACAGCAGAAAAATACTAATATAATTATAATTTGAATAAAACTTTATACTTAACTTTTAATTTTATTTAATTTTTTAACTAACTTTATTTTAATGCAGTACAGGTAATGACCGTTTGTGGTCTCTCACTGGTTTACATTACACTACTACATGTGCCGGATTAGCGACAAATCTAGCGACTTTTTGGACAATCATTTTTTAGTCTCTGAGACTCTCTGGTGCTGCCGCACGAGCATGAGGTCTTTCTTTCCCAGCGCGAGCCTCTCTCTCTGCATCTGCTGTGTTCAGAGAGCACAGAGAGGAGCACCACTTTCAGGTAAAAAAAATAAATAAAAAAAAAATATTATGTTGCTTCTAAGCAAGTATAGCCGACATCAGTCACAGCACAACCACGGACTTTATCGTATGTGTATTTGATTTCATTAGTGCATATTAATGTTTGAGAGCTGGTTATGTAGTCTTAATGGACCGCGTTTCAGTCATTATAATATTCATTCCGTTGTCTGACAACAGAAACATTAAAATATAGTAATAAAAACAGTTTTATTTAGAATTAAATGGCAAAATTAAATTGCAGTATGTGAGCATAGGGAGGCAATACAACACGACGCACTTACGTCATAAATATGCTAATTAGCACATGATGTCATCTAGTACATGTTCTCATTATTTATTTTTTTGAATTAAAATTTTTCAAAACATCCCCCCCTCTGTTTTTTCACAAATTGCACCCTGAACGTATACACTGTACGTAATTATAAAAAATGCATTTAATGGTGAAGGCAGTAGACAGGCGAAGAATACACGTGACGCGCCATTAGCGTGATGCAGCTGCACGCATGCTCCATACCCGGGAAAAGACAACAGTAGTCTGGCGCCAAGAAAATGAAAAGAAAAAAAAGCCAGAGATGAGGCCTGTGCGTCACTTTTAGGTACTTTTATAATCCTGTTAAGTTGTTTTGGATTTTGATAACATTAAGTTAATAATGTGTTTTAATGTTGGTGATAATATCACTGCCGCATCTGCCTTAATATCATTTTCGGGTTTCCATGTTCCCTTACGAAAATTAACCATAATTTTACTACGAAAAAAAAAACATTGTTATTGTAGCAATGGTAACTACAAATTAGCCATGACTTTGATACTTCAAATCACTTTCAAGAATTTATGAAGTATTCAGATAATATTTTTGTGGTAATAAAAACAGACATCTTTCATTTTTGGCCACCTTTTTGTGATAGAAATGCTAGCCTCTATAATTTCTTAAACAAAAACATGTGGACATGACAACCCTTACAAAGAATAATCCTTGGTTTTACTGAAGTAAACTTTTCTTTTATGTAATTTCTGAATGCTTGAGACTATAAAAATAATCAGACAGATTAGTAAAATCATAGCCTAGTCAGCTGTCTAACTACAATTGTAATTTGTAAATAATACAAATGAATTATAGTTTAGTTATTTTACTATTTTATTAAAGTTCTATTTTGACCCCTATAGTAGTTTTTTATTTTTTTATTTTTTTACTTCCATAATTTGGGTAGGGGGCACAATAATACAATTCTGCTCAGGGCACCCATTTGGCCAGGAGCGGCCCTGCATACTTTAACATCCCTCTCATGGGACACTGCACTTGTTCACAAAAGTACACAATTTAGCATTTGCTTTAAAGCCCTACTGGTTACCCCCAACCCATCACCCACCAAAGACCTAAAGACCTTAAATCTGCACCCACCCGTACCCGCAGTGCTTAAAACTGCATCCGACCCATTTTCCGACAGCAGCACTAATTAAAATCCGCACCCGACCTGCTTAAAATAGAACCGACACCCAACCCGCACCCGAAATCAAATCAGTTAAGCAAATCACATTAGAGACACTTTTTTCAAATTTTATTGCCAGGTCATACAGAAGTTATTTATGGAAAACTCTTTTTAAAAGATATTAGTTTTTTAAACATTTTATCTTAATTTTGATCAATGTTTTATCTATCAATTGCCCGTATTTAATAAATAAGAAGCAAATATATAGCAGACAATGTAATAACCTTAGTGTAATTGACAGAATTACTAAAAAAATATTTTGCTACCTAAAAGTTAAATATTTTTTGTGTCACACATGCATGCATGTCTATTTCCCTTTATATTAAATATAAAACGCATGTGGACTGATATTTTTCCAATGTCTGGACTCCTTTATTAATGGAGTATATAAACAGACGTTTCAATATATTGGTATTAAATGCATTTTCGGAGAATTTATATTTCACGTTCACTCTTTGGTCCATCAGTGCTTGAGTCACTGATCACATTAGAATAAAATATCTCATAATAAAATACAAAATTGACTTATTTATGAATGTATATGCATAGTTCTCATCAGTCGGAAATACAGATAAACGCTTTCATTTGTTTTATTTTTGATCCTGAAAGAAAACAGAACAACAAAAGAGCAAATCATACCACCGTCTGAGGTTGTGCTTCAAATAGAACGCACCCATTTTTAAATCGTTCACAGCTGAGCATCGCGAGAGGCGGATCTGCGCCAGAGCATGCTTGTGAATGAGCTGCACAAAGTCATTTTCAGATGCAAAAAAAAACAAAAAAAACAAAACAACCCTGGATAGCCTAGATTAGGCCCATATTCACAAATGTGTTAGCTATGGAATGAAATATCTGATATTCCGATTGTCAAATACATGCAAGTGGAAGTGTATTGTTGTTTAAACACCTTTATAACGATCGCGTTAGTTGAGCTGTATGCGCGATATAATTTTATGTAACACATTT